>NW_028278819.1:392848-589273 GCF_059751315.1 Micrasema longulum
ATTTAAATGTATAACAAAGGAATACCAAAAATTTAATACCAAAATTTATTTCATTATTTAAACATATAAATTATTTATTCAACTAACTCAATTTATATTAAATAAATTATGTCAATGCAAAAATAATTAATTAAACTAAATAAATTAATATTGAATAAATTATTTCAAATAAATTAAATAGATATTAAAGTTATTAGATGCAATTTGTATTAGCTACACATCACCAGGAAAGGAAAGTGTAAAAAACCTGCCATAACACTAATTTTGCATATTTTTATACACAATTCAAATTCATAACTTCAGTATGACTGATGTCAGATTAAAAATCAATTAAAATATTTTTTAACTTTGTGATAATTTTGTTAAAATTGTTTTAAAACATTAATGTTTATGTTTTTTTTTATATATCCTATGTTCTCATTTTTCTTTCTCATATACTCGTATTTAAAAGTATATAAACTCCTAAAAACAACTATAACAGTGTAAGTCACTCTCCAAGCACAAGAGTTAGTCTCTTTTTTTGGAGAGTTACAGTGATAACATTTACTAGATGTATAAAAGTAGATTTGTTTAGAATTTTACAAAAACATGTCCTTTTTATGAAATTTATAAATTGAAAATAAAAATAAAAATTGTTAACGTAAATTTACCCTCACAATCAACCAATGGTTGGTTACTAAAAAAATAATATTGTCATTACTGTATTCATAGGTAACTCATATAACTATTTTATACCCCATTTCACTTAACATGAGACAATACACATATTTTGTCTTCATGTATCTACATTGACGAAATTATTCCCGCAAAGCGATTTTTTCCAACCAACCGATAAAAAAATATTTCGTTTGGAGCAGATAAAATAAATATTAAATCATATTCAAGGTTTTTCGTTTTTATAATTATTTACAAATATATACATCAGATTAATTGGATGAAGTTAGTTTTCTTTAGCTAATTCATGTTCACATTCTTTCTCGGAAGTGCATCGGTTCTCGGACATTTCGGCGAAGTTGTTATTTAAAGCTGTAGATTAAGATTAGGTAAAATTTAGACTAAACTTAGGTAAAACGCACGAAAATGGGAAAATTATACGATTTTTCCATTTTAAAACGGGTTTTTTTTTTTAATAGCCATAATAATAATAATAAAAAAACATAATTTAGATTAAAATAACAATTTTTAAATGTATTTTTGTTGCAAAATATACTTAAAAGTTTTATTTAACTAAAATATAATTACTTTTAGACCGGCAGATTACGCCATTTCAAATTTAGACTAAACTTAGGTTTCTGGGATCGCAATAAAGACTAAGTACCGAACTAAAATTTGTTTGAATTATTTGAAGATAATAAATTGAACATGAAACTGGCCGAACCAAAATTTTATATTTTTGTTTTTGTGACATTAGTTTTAAAATGGCAAAATCGTATGATTTCCTCATCTTGCTTGCGTTTTACCAGACAACAGCCTTAGATGTACTTAATGCATTTATTGGTAAACACCTAACATATAAAAAGTTTTTAAAACTTTAAATAACAACTCATACTATTATTTTTTTTTAAATACATATATATAATTTATACTAAAACATTTAATTTATATTCGTTTACATTTTATTTATTTAACTTTTTGTACAAAATGTTAACTAATACTTGAAGACAGACATGTCAAAAGTCGGAATAATTGCGTGCGTGGAAGATTTATGAACGTAAAGGAAGCGAGGTCTAAATGCAAAGACAAAGTGATATGGCGTTCTATCTTGTCTGCCTACCTCTACGAAATAACGACGCGATGGTTTGTTTGTTTCGCTGATCTAAAAAACTAAAAAACACCTCGAGGACGCTTTATAATTCTGTACTCAGTAGTTTTCTGATGACAATATATTAAATATTTGAATTTTAAAAATAAAGAAAAAATCTAAGAACGAAAAGAAAACGAAAGCAATTTTATGTTTTTGTTCTTACACTTGTTTATTGTCGTAAATGACAAGCTTTCGTGCAATAGAACCACCCCTGAGAAAGGAAATGTTCGTAGTAGTTTATTATAATCTTGATTCATATTAATCAGCCCCTAGATCAAGCCTTAATAATTACATATCCTTGACCATAATGTACTGCGAACACCTTTTAAGCGATAAAGCATGTCGCGAACTGCGATTACCTGTATTTTTAAATAATTTAATTGGCCTTTGATTTCATACAATTATTTTTGCATGATGGCTAACGTGAGGAAAATGTTCGGAAAAATTTAAAGTTTAACCTCTTGAGGCCCGAGACAAACTTGGCCACCAGAAAAGCTAATTTTTTCCATACAAATCATATCATCGTCATCATCACAAAGTGCCACCATGCATGTCTTTTGGCTGCCACATTCTGTGCGCCCTCCCAAGTCAGGTTCGCATCACGTAGTTCTGACATTAACTGCTGACAAACAGTCAGCAGTGAATGTCCAGGAGGTCAAGAACCTGATGCCTTGTAATGTAGGTAATCGTGATTAAGGCTCTCAGGAGGCGTCCGCAGTATATGGCCCAGCCAATCATATCGCCTCTGCTTGGTGACAGTTGTCAATGGAGGTTGCTGCGTTTGTTCTCTTATTACTTAATTCCTGACAAAAACCAAACCACCACACCCACGATTCATCTGAGACACCTGTTCTCAAAACTCACTAATTTGCTGTTTTGGGCCCTAGTGAGGTGCCACGGTTCGTATCCGTATAGGAGAATAGGTGCTGTGCAGGCGTTATCTAGTCGACATTTGGTTTTCACTGAGTAAATATCCGATCTCTAGACAGCCTTCATACTGCTGTTTACTTATTATTTTATTTGAAAAACATTGTTCATCATCATCATCACCAATCTCTTTCGGCACCTAATGGTGCATAGGGCACTGCATCAGTACACCAATCGCAGTGTATCATGATCAGTTTTGTTACATGAATGTAAGATGATCAGTCTTACGCTTCAGGCACCAGTCCAGGGACTATGAAATATTCTGGTGTGAAAACGCCCGTTTAAATAAATATTTCGTATTAACCATGTCGGGAATCGAACCCGCGACCCCTCGCATGGTAGGCAAAATTGCTGATCATTACACCGCGAGGCCGACACACGAGTTTTTAAAAATACGCTTAAACTATGACCTGTAGAATTGTTTTAAACAAGATAAACCTAAATAATGAAGGCTTTTAAACTTGTTAATGCTAAAGTTTAATCCTACTTAAATTGGATGCTGTAAAAATTAGAGTATTGAATTGTACGGCAAAGTTTCTCGAAAACGCAAGAAAAAAAATGTTTTAGCCATGAAATATTCAAGAGTAAAAATATTTTTTTAAATAAATATTTCATTTCAACCATGTCGCGAATCGAACCCGCGACCTCTTGCATTGTGCCACTACACCACGACGCTGACGAAAAAACATTGTTGTTAAACACAAAAAAATTGCAAAAGTGGACGCCATTTTGAGTCGCCACTCGAGGATAACCGACGGAAAAAATAACCATTAAAATCTATCGGAAAATGCTGTGCTGCTTTTGCAGTCAAATAATAGTTGAAGAAGGCTGCAGAAAATAGAGACCAATGGAGGACGAGATGCAGGACTTTGCTGCAAATCAATCCCCAGGATTGAGACTGCGAAGAAAAATAATATTAGAGAGTTGTTTGAAAGTATTTCTAGTATAAAAAAATATCTAAAATGTTGAAAAATTATAAATACCGTAAGTCCACATATTACATGAACGTAGTTATGCAGAAACCAGCCAGTCCACGATTTCGAAAAATAAGATATTGATGTAATCGGGTGCAGTAAGGTCAATTCCATATTCTGCCTAAAACAGCTGGACCACTTTCGTACAAAAAACTGTATTAATCACCTTCTAAAAATGGTGTCGATCACAAAAAAGGCATCGGTAAAATCGGGTTGTGGTCCCGTGGCTAGTGTCACGGATCAAAGGTCCGTGGTTCGAATCCCACTCTACCCCAACTTGATTCCCATTTTCTAATAGTGAGTTATTTACAACTCGTTGAAAATGGCCCTCAAAATGAAATATTTGCGTAAATTATAAGAACGCAAATATTTATTTTTTCTAAAAAAAAAAAATATTTCGTAATTTGCAGAAAACACTCACATCACTGGAAAAATCTAATTTTTATTTAAAAATCATTGAAACTGGTCAAATGCATAATTAGATTCTTGTTTGTAACATACAAAAAACTAATGTATTCATTGTTTATCATTTGTTAAAGTCAACACATTCCAACTGTTGTGTAGATTTGTTAATTCACACATTTCACAAAAGTGCTATTATCTCAGTTACACTTTTTTATGGCCTGCTGCTTTTTGTATAACTATGTTCATATGTCCCAGGGACGCTATAGGTTAAAGTGACATTAACTGCCAACTGTTTTGCATTTCTTCTGTAAGATTATCGATTATCGTTAACTGGTTACAACCAGAAATTCACGATGTTTCTAATACCTTCGCAAAAATGTACATGTCTAATGAAAGAAAATAAATGGATTCACAGTTAACTCTGACGCCTTTTTACGCGTTTCCCAAAACACGCGAAAAAGCTTTAATAAACTTAAACTTCATCCGCTAACTACATTTGACTTCTGTAAGATTATCAAACATCGGTAACTTTTTAAGTAAAAGTTTATAGTCCGTTATTTTTGTATAACCTCTACAAAAAAGTACACATCATTTGAGGAAATGTATTTTTGGTCTACTGAATACTCTAATGCTTTTTGCCCCGGTTCTTTTTGGAACAAAGATTTAATCAGTTTTATTAACTATAAACTTTTTTCCAGGAAGAAAGTAATTTAAAACTAGATTAATGTTTTTTTATCGGCAATTTATATTCGATTAAATTTGTGTTCAACTTCGCAATGGTAACACTGCATCGATTTTGTTTTTTTAATTAAAAAATAAATAGGCAAATGCCTAAGGCTTAAAATAAATGACGTGTGACCTACTACTTCGACTTCTTTATTATAGCAAGATGCTCATTTAACAGACATATCAAATAAGTCAAATTCATTCGGTGAAGGGTGATTAAAAATTCATTTAGTTATTTAAAAAAAAAAAAAAAAAGTTTTTTTCTCTACATCCGCTCTTAAGTGGAGCACGTGGACATCACCAGACGCCTCCAAGAGGCCCCATCGCCAGCCAGCACTCTCGTCAAGATCGAAAGATCGTCATCGACATCCTTCCAAGACTACGGAAGCCCGCAGATGTAAAAAAAAGGCAACGCCCGAAAACAATTTTCTTATTTTTAAACTTTTTCTTAGACCAGTTGGTTTTAATACAATATTTGAGTTTGTTCAAATGTTTGTAGACAAAAGACTGAATTTCACCCCCTGGGAGTCGTTAAGTTTAACAAATTACAACAGGGATGGAGAATACCTAAAAGAAGGGAATATGAAAATCTAGGCATTTACAGGGCTTACGACCTGTCAATGACTGGTTTAAGTGGCTACTTAACACAGTGTGTAACATTCACCATTTTGCCTATGATTGAACATCCAAATTTCTTCAATTCTTCAATTTGTTGATTTTTTTTTTTAAAGAAAAAATTCGAGAGTCGTTAAGATAAACAAATTACAACAGGGATAGAGAATACCTTAAATAAGGGAATATGGAAGTCTAGGCATTTACAGGGCTTATGACCGGTCAATGGCTGGTTTAAGTTGCCATTTTACACGCTGTGTAACATTCACCGAGTTTTCGTTTTTGGACACTAAAAACGGGACAGCGAAACCTCTTTTCTATCGATTTTAGCTAGGCACAATCAGTCCGACGTGCATTTGTCTTTTCCACACAAGATTGGGGAGGAATCTGCGAGAGATTGACAGATAAACTATCACTACCGTCTTAACATCGCCATTGTTCAGAAATATTTTAAAAGAGAAACTACAGGAATATATTTCGAAGAAAAATAATTGGGCTTCTTGGCGAACCCTGGTGCTGGTGTTTCTTTCTTTTTCCGTCTGCAACGAACAGCTGACAGTGAATGGTCATTAAAGAGTTTTCCTTTTTCCTATTTACATGAACTGCAACTTCAGGGAGCACTAATGACTACATAGAATACCATGTTGGATTTCTTCTGTACTCCTTTGGAAAATTCCGACTTTTATGAAATACGGAGCATTTTGCAATTCGTTTTTAATTTACTTTTGAATTGAATATATCGAGGTATCCTGAGAAAAAGCACTAAGTCAAAATTCCCACTCCTGAGATAATTGAAGTATAAAGTTTGTAAGGAAACAACTTTGTTTTTTTTATACCAAACATTACTAAGCTAACTTGAAAAAATGGTAAATCGATCTATTAACTACATTTTATTTAATAGTTTAATAAATAATAACAGAACTTTCTAAAAACATTTTTTTCAAAATAATAGTGGATTGAAATGACTTTTATATTTTTGCTGTACATAATACTGTGGTAAGGAATTCAAATTGAAATCACATTGTACCTACTATAGTCACTTTGCGAAAAGTGTTTTTTTTTTCTTTAAATAAAAAAATTATTTTATCGTTTTATCTAATGTACAGTACCTATTACATTAGATAAAATAATAATTAATGAGTAAAAAAAAAAAAGGAAAAAAAATAATGATTGCCACGTTTGCACCTGAGTGAAGCATGTAGACATCACTTACTAGACATCTCCAGAATATCATGTTAGTACTGCTCCATAAGCTCCGCTGAATACATCCGAAATATTGTTATTGATGGCCCTCTAGTACGGCGTCCCTTGTCCCTTGGTGCTTTTTCCGTGAACGGATTTATGGTACTAATCCGTTCACGGAAAAGTACGTATAATGACTTAAAAAACTACGTATAATGACTTATTATAAAAAATAAGGAGACTTTTTGTGTAGATAGGGCGTTTTTGCAGATTGTATAGTATTTTTGTATAACTGTATAACCTCATTATTAAGTCAAAATAGCAAAATTTTGACTTAGTGTTTTTTCGCAGAATACCCACTGTATATATTGGATTTTAATAAAAGTTTCGACCATTTTTTTTCTAATTTAAAAATGAGACCCAAAATTAAAAAATGAAAAAGGTTTATCAGCAGCATTTTGAGTTTGTCCAAATTTTTGTAGACAAGAACTGGATTCAACTCCCTGGGGAAGTGTTAATATTTACATATTACTTATTTATTTATTTATTTTACTAGGTAAACAAACAGTATGTACACATATATTGCCAATTTCTTTGTATATTAGAGTAAGAAACTCATGCACACACCAAAAAAATTGTTTACACTTAATACAATAATTTTAATTATGTTCAATATAATAAATGTAAAAGTAAAGAAATGAAAAAATATTTATATAATAATAATGTTAAATGTCTGCTTCTCTCAAAATTTCAATAATTTTTGACCTAAATTTACATACATTGTCACAAAAAATATCAGCCTCGGTAAATATATTGTTATACTGGTCGCATATTCTAGGTATTGTAGATTGTTTAAAATAGTTTGTTGACGCGTTTTCAGTGTAAAACAAAAGATTTTGTCTTGTCGGTCTAGATGGCACACGGAATGGAAGTCTTTCTAGTAGGTTAGGAGAATCAATTTTGTTATTAATTAATTTGAATAAAAATAACTGGTCCAACATTATTCTTCGATTTTTAAGAGAGTTTATTCCATGGTACTGCATACTTTCAGCATGATTAGAAAGGTTAATGTTTAACCGGTAGTCGACCTGCTTAAAAAATTTTTGTTGGACCCTTTCTAGTCTATTAATACTTACATTATAGTAAGGTGACAAAATAGGAGTACAGTATTCTACCTGGGGACGAACAAATGTTTTGTAGAGTTTTTCATATGTCTCCGCATGTTTAAAAGGTTTTGATACTCGCATAATAAGTCCAACCATTTTATATGCTTTTTTTAGGACTGATTCAATATGAATATTAAACATAAGTTTTGAGTCAATAATAACACCTAAGTCGCGAATTTGACTATCTGTTATAGAGATCGGGGTATTATTAAAAGAGTAAGGAAAGCTGATTGTTGTTTGTTTGCGCGAAATACAAAATGAATGACATTTACTAATATTTAATTCCAGTAAATTTTGATTACAATACTGAAAAAGTCTGTCGAGATCTTCTTGCATTTTTGCACAGTCAGTGTGAGATTTAATGCAGGCGTAAACTTTCATGTCATCAGCAAAGGATATGAATTTACAATATTTAAAGCATTTGTTTATATCATAAGTATATGCGTTAAATAGATTTTTGTAACTTTGTAACTGTATATTACAATATACAGTTACAAATTACATATTACAAGAGATGAAGAACATTTTAGAGAAAGTAATATAGAATTCTAGACATCTACAGGGCTTTTGACCTGTTATTGGCTGGTTTAATTGGCTACTTTACACACTGTGTAACATTCACCTTTTTGCCCGTATTTGAACATCTTTTTTCCTTTAATTCTTCCATCTATTGATGTTTTTGAAGTTTAAGAGCTATACAGCTGTGTTCGCTGTATTAAAACAATAAAAATGAGGTCTTAAAGTAAATTTTGCGTTTTCCTTCAAAACGTTGGCTTAATTAATTTATTTATTCATATTTTTCGCCTACAAACTATAATAAATAATAAAAATAATGTGACCTCACGGGGGTTTCCCGTTCCGAGGACACTTAACAATATACTTTTTTAAAATTACATTTGAGAATAAACAAAGAAGACTAACATAAAAAAACAAAGATAATTAACAAATATTCAGACAGTTTTAACAACAAGGTATTTATGTACATCTATATTATTTATATTACAAAACACCCAATGAAAATAACAAAAACCTAACATAACCTATACAATTGTAGAGCAGTTGATTTAATATTGGTATGGGCAAATGAGACAATCCATTTTACTTCTACCTAGCTCCACTCTCCATTTTTTATGGCCTTTTTTAACATTTTCTCGTTACTAATTGGTTTATGCAATTATCTGGATTTTTGCACATCCGAATAACGTCGGGCTCTCATAAATCAGATAATTGAAGCTTTTTTGAAATGTTCAGTTTTTTAACTAAAACGTCTGAAACAAGAAATTGTTTCATACTGATTTGTTACGTTAGTTATGTTCTTACTGAAATCTCAACTCATGACCATAAGGCCTATTTTATTATAATTTACGGTAACGTTTTATATTTTTCATATTCCGTAAACCACCTCTGTGTGCCGAGAACAAAGTAACCTCCATTGAGACCATAATAATTCCAAGAAATCTAATTTAGTTTGTGGAATTACATGTCATAACTTCTGCTTTTCGTATATTTGCTACCTTAATGTCTGTAGACGAAGAATTAAATTTTAAGAGGCCAACATTCAAACGGAGAAAAAGTTAATAATCGTTTGATAAATATCTCAAATGAGAAAAATTATCGTTAATCTGGAAATATGGCATTTACTAGACTTACGGCCTGTGATACTGAGTTCCTCCAGGGTATGCTTGGTTACAGCAGTTTGAAGACTAGAAGGAATGTGTATTTAACAATGCACTTCTTTCGATTGTTGCGCGGTATTATTGACAACCCTGAAATTACGTGGAGCATTAGCTTTTATGTTCCGGATAATTACCTTAGATAGCGTCAGCATAGACTGTTTCACATTCCAATAAACAGGACCAACCTGCTAATGGTTATGCCTGTTGGAAAGGCTATCTCTATGTTGAACAATATCGCTTTGGACATTGACATTTTTCACGTCTCTGAGGGAGTTTTCTGTTACAAGATTCTCTTACTTTTTTAACATATTATTCTTTGGATATTATGTATACTTTTTTTTCTATATACCTAATTTTACCTAATTATTTTAATTATTTCTTTATGTATAAATTAAGATATTCCATTTTGTAATGTACATATATATGAATAAATAAATAAAATTGAATTTATAATTAATTGAAATTGCTTAACAAACTTTTATACATATTTATCATCCTGCCTTATGTTTGTGCTATTTACTTCTTCACAATTTTTGCAACTTGTATGTATTTTGCCAAAGCAGGCGTCTTTTCACATTATTTGACGCCCAAAAATATGATATTGGTGTCTTCAAATATTCTTTATTTTCGGAAAAAATACGCCCATTCAGCAAATGACTTTGCGTTTTGTCTGCTGCGCCAACACGATTGGCTACGTATTTTTAGGCGCCGGGTTTTTTACCCGACCGTATTAATTTTGAATTTTTTTTTTTGCAATATATGCAGCACGTTTTGAAAAATTTACACAGGCAATGAAAGCAGTAAATGTTAATTTTAAATAGCGAATCTTTTAGGAACAAAAGTTTTTTGCGTTTATTATTTGTCAAAAGTTGTTTCTGCAATGTGCGGATCTAAAAAGAGGCCATAAGACATCTTAAATGGATTCAAGTAAGAAGAAAGGGCCTTTAATGAAACATTTAATTGTTCCTGGTCTGACACTTGAAGCGGAAGAGTAATCGCTTCGCATGTAAAAATTATCAAGATACGCTGTCTGCGCTAATGCAGTTCAAAAACTCGAGAAAATTTGACCCAAAAATAGCACATTTGACCTCGAAATTGCATCTAGAATGTCTGGTTTAAATTTTGCGTCGCTATTATTACTAACCGTTCTGGAAGAATTGGACCTTTTTAATATTTTGAATTTGTCCGAATCTTTGTTGACAAATACTGGAATAGTATCCTTTAGAATGTTATCCAAAGATACCTATATAATAACAAAAACAACGGAAATAACTTTGATGGATATAAAAACTAAGAAAAAATAATTATTAGGAATACAGAAATCTAAGCATTTACAAAGGTTATGATTAGATATTGGCTGATTGAATTGGTCACATGACACACTGTGTAACAATTACCATTCTGCCTTATGTTTATTATTTCCACATCTCTTCAGTTTTTAAAACTTAATATCAACAGTGAAAGCACGCGTATTTTTACATTATTCCAAATTTTTTAAAAGGCGAAATCAACTTTATTAGTGAGATTTTTATTGCATTTCCACGTCTCTCAATAATTACTTTATTTTTGTTGAGATACGAATATATCACAAAGTTTTTTACTTCTGTTACGGACGTCAACACGGAAAGCGGCCTTTTTTGGGACCGCCACCGCGCTAGATTATGTATTTAGAATTCGGTACTTCGGTATGTGTTAGAAAATGTGCTGCCCTCCAAAAAATACTAATATTTGTTACTAACAGGGGTGGCCTTTAATATACGGAGGCATTTTGCAGACACGCAACGCCGACGGTATAAAACAAGTGTTTTTGAAAATAAATAATCATTTCTTCTCTGACGTTTGGCTTTTACTCATCTCTACTTTCAACCCCCGACCGGGCTTTCTAGTCGACTTCACTTCACTTCGCTTGAGACCTTCGCTTCACCTTGGATTTGGATTTTGGACTCCTCTCCCCACGGATTCCTAACCACGGTAAATTGGACACTACAACCTGAAGTAAGTGGCCCTTCTGAGGACATCTCCGGTCTTGACGAGACGCAACTGGGGCGCGCCTCCACTGACTTACAACCAGTGGACCGGGCCGTGCGCTCTAGTGACTACGGCGGAACCACAACACAACGCCGCGCCGGTAGCGCGTTAGCAACTTCCTTACCATTTCTTTAATTGTATTATCGTTTTAGAATCGTCGGCTCACATAATAATTTGAACTTAATCAGCCGGAATATCTTTAATATTGTTTATTTTTTATACAAACCACAGATACATAAATCCAATGAGACCTTTAAACATCCCATAAATATCGTTAAGACACAAATAAGTAATAATTTAGCACCCTATAAACATTTTCCTCATTTTCTCTTTACTGTGTGACCCACATTTTTTTAATGCCCATAAGACATTAAGCTTTTTTTTAAGGCTGCAAAAATAATGGCGATTGCGTTAATTCACAGCTCTGAGTAAGTGTAATTTACTGTTAAAATGTTTTTTTTATATACCAGATATATTTATTTTACATTCATTTTAATAACCCCCAAAGTAAGTTTAACGGTTAGATGTGGGTTTTAAATTCACGTAAACGTTTTTTATTAGCTTCGGCACTAGGACACCCAGATAAATAAAATTTACTGTTTCAACAGTGCTACGCCCGGGATCTTGAAAAATAAAAAGCACCGACTTGTAGTGAAAAAACTCATTTTAAAGCTCAAGAGATCTTGAAGTTAGCGTTCATTGTTAGTTTTACGTTTCCTTACAGTTCGTTAAATATAATGCTTTGAACCCTTGTTAAAAAATTCGGGTCATATATTCTATCCGACTTTCGCACAATTTTAAATGTGAATTACTTTACAATTTACATAATACAAGTTTTATGCAAAAATTAGTTAAACCACACCAACCTCAAACTGAAATAATTAATGTTATGTTGTAATGTTAACATTAGGCGCATTTTCCAAAAACATAATTAATTATTTAGCTTGGCTATAAAATTAAATATTTTAAAAAGTACTTGATGCAAAAAAGGTCAAATATATTTTTTAATTCATTATTCTTTAATATAACAATTGAGCAAAAATGTGGAATAAAACAGTTTTACAGAACGCCTTAAAAAGTATTCTCATCGTAATAACTAAAACGCAACAGTGTTATAAACAATGTTTCTTTTTAACAAAAAAAAGAAAAATCTTTAATTTTTATCTGTTTTTAAATGTTAAATTATTAATTGTATGTACCTATTTTATTGTAATGGAAAACATTTAGTGAAAAAGAAATAAAACAGAAATAAAAGCTTCATGTTTTCTAAACCAGACGTCAAAAATACTTTATGAAATAAATATGAATTCCCAACTTTCAAAAAGTTGGCTTCTATTTGTAATAAACAAAACTTGTCGGCAATCCCGGGGAACAAAGCGTTTTTAGTGAGTTTAATACATTTTAGAAATATTGTTTTTATAATATGTTGCCACGTATTGATTTAAATTCGCAACACCATGTTAAGTAAAGCAGTGTTACATCGTTTTTAGTATAGTTGCATGATTTTTGGTTAAAACATTGAGGTACTACAGGATTTGTATATTTAAACCCACCAAATTGTTTTTCCAAAAGTAAAAATATCATTTTTGGATCATGATTCTGATACAAAGTGCATGACCGCAGTAGCGAGCGTTTGCGTTTGCGGCACGGCGCGCGGGATGTGCGCGATTTTCCACGCGGTTTGAGGGGCAGTCAAAAAGGTTTGAAAAAAAATTGTTGTTTTAGTTTTAATTTTTTAGATTGAAGTTAAATTTATTATTTACCTTGCTAATTATGTGCTTTATATTTTCAAAAGCGGGTTTTTATGGTTTTTAGAAAAGCCTTTATTTTATTGTTACGTGTTATGATCAAAAAGAATATTGTATACTCGTAGTAGGCCAGCCAGAAACTTCCTAAAATCATGAAATCCACCGAAAACCTGAACTGACACTAGAAATATTGTTTTGTATCCCTTGCACGACCTGATAGCTATTTGTCTTTGGATGGAGTCCAGTTCCCTACGGTCGCCTTTCTTCTTACTCGGTACTTTATATATTATACAACACTGCTAGTTTGCAAATCTACACAAATAACACAAAATGTCGTGTCGCGCACGTCAAGATCAAACTGGTTTGACTTCCCTGCAAACCAAGTGGTCAGACTTTGAAACGCGCCCGGGCTCCTAGCCCGCGCCGCAGAACGCTCGCCAGTGTGGCCACACGCCGACTTTTTTGGTTTTGTGGCTTGACGCGTTTTTACATCATTAATATATTTTTTTAATATAATAAAAATATGTGCTTTAAGAATAATATGAAGTAGGTAGTTGACAAAAAGAATTTGACTTTCAAAATTGCAGAGAAATATTCATTGCAGCTTCACTAGATACAAAAATACCCAATATAAAGCTTCATTTATACAATAATGAAAATTGAGGAATTTTAATTATTAATTCATGAAAATATAATACTTAAATAAAAAGGTTTTAATTTTGGAAAATATGTTTATTGAAACTCATTAAAAGTTTCTTCATCAAGATTTAAATACCAACTACACGTTAGGTTTCAATTAAAATTGTTTCCCTTATCAGGGCAGTGACGTCACTAACGTAACATGGGTCAAATTGTATTTATTATACAAAAGGTTTCTGTTTTATGACGCTTAATTAAGATTTGTGTTGGTATATGTAAGCGTTTTATTGTACAATTTAATTAAGTGCTGTAATTATTTTTTGTAAGTGGTATCTTAAAGAATTTGTTCAAATTTGTTGTGGGTAAAACTTAAGGAAAATAATTGTTTAAAGCGTATTGTATTATTTACGAATTTTCATAAACAGAAACTTATTTAAGCATTATTCACACTACTCTGGTTAAGGTGCGAAAGAGATTTTTCGTGTTAATGTAATAAGTGTTCTGCGGCAGAGATACTTCTCGAAACCAGTAGACGAAACAATACGAAAAATAGTAATTTAATAACATAATATGAAACATAAAATTTATTTATATTATTTCCTCATATACATATTTTCAACGAGTTATGAAAAACACTTTTTTTAAAGATACTTTATTTATCAGTCTAAAATTTTTTTTTAAAATCTTGTTTTCTTCCCAGGAGTATTCAAAGGGTAGAGACGAAAAATTTTTTTTTTCCTGCTTCTAATATGATCACAGTGACCATTAAACGTTATATTTATGTCGAATCATGAAATTTCTTTTATAAACAGTTTTAAAAACAAGAAAAAATGAATGCGGTTTGCTCAATTCAATCTAATTAGGCGTTTTGGGTAATTTTTAAGGTCGCAATCATATTCTGAATTAAAATTATTAGGTTTGGTCACACGTGCTCGTATTTATTAAATGCTTAATCATCAGTGTGGCCATATATAAAGCAAATTGTAGTTGCTTGCAAAAAGTACATCTCTAACCCCCGAGAAGATTTATAATGATTCATGCACCCCTGAGGGGCAATCACAATCGGAAGTCAACCGAGTTATCTTTGACTGTCAATAAAGTAAAATCGATATTTGTTTACAAAAATGTGTATATTTGTAAAAGATTTTAAAATATGTTTGTCGGTGACCTGTAATTTAAAATTTGAAAGAAAAAAATGTGTACATATTCTATTATTCATTAAAAAAAACTTAATTTTACTTTGTAAATAAAAGTGAAGATATATATTAACTTTTTATTGTAATACGGGCCCTAGTGCACAAATATTTAGAATTTTTTTTTTATTTATTCGGTTCTCAGCGGCACTTTTCGGTTCTCAATAATATTTTTTTACAAACTCACACTAGGGAAATGTCACGTACTACAAATACCAATAAAAATATATGAAGTGGATTTAGAATAATAAATTGTATTTTCAAAATCAGGATATTGTGGAGAAATGTTTTCATACATAAATTTAAGAAATATTTTTATTTAAATACGTCACTAAAAAAATGCTACATGCTTGGCCTTGATAGTTGTGACGTCAAGATTCGTGACAATTTTCAAAACAAATTTCAATGGTCAGGAACAAATAACTACGAATCGTGACGTATTAGGGGCGAGGCCAATGGAATGGCAGTTTTCAAAATTATAATTTAAAAAATATTTTTTATGCTTCTGATGAGTAACAAAAAATATTATTTTGCGTCACAGTATTTAATAGACCTTTAATACTTTAAAAATGTTGAAAAAATGTAGATATTCCTTCTGATTTATGAAATATTTGGTTTAAATATTTATATATGGATAAAATCTATTTCACGGTATCCCCATGCCTGACGATATTACGTCAGGCATGGGGATACCGTGTTAGATTCCCGATAATTCCACAGCAAAACGATTGTGATTTTTTTAAATCTCGAGTGTTGTGCTAATTAGGCCTCTTAACCTGTGCAAAAAATTTATCAACCATATTTTCAGGATTTGAAAATTTATTTTAGAATACAGTATTACGCAAATGCGTAGACATATATTTCAAATACGCAATTTTCTAATGAACGTTAGCTCGACTCAATATTTTACGGTACTGTTTGTTCAGTTTAACATATATTATTATAATGTTAAAACAAACCGCCCGATCGTCGGCCAATTCGTGGTGAGATAAAAGTATTTACAAAAAAGAAACAATAAAACCGGTACCTTAATGGTTTTTGGTAAAGAAAGAGATGATGGAATTGTTTTCGTTAAGATCTCCGGAAAGTGTAATGGCAGATCGGAAGGCATTTCACGTAATACCCTGATGAAACCGCGCGGTCGGAAGCTTTTATCGCGGTCGTAAATTTCCTTTCAAGGCTTCTTATTGAACAGCCGAAGCGATGGATTACATTTCAATATCTACTTATTACTTACAGTCGCAAAATGCGAAAATGTTTATACACAAATAAATAAAATAATACCATCAACGAACCTTGGAATGGGACATTCTACCAAAAAGAACTCTTGGATGATAAAAAAATGGTTGTTTTAATTTACAAAACACTATAATTATATTATTTTCCGTTTATGCTTGTCATTTTTAGTTTATTTACACAATTATTTAAACATATTACAACAGATATGAATTACATTTAAGATATGGTAATATAGAAGTCTAGGCATCTACAGTTAAGATAAATAAAATTTAATTAAGCTTTTACTGAAATCAATTTTTTCCATGGAAAGACTGAAAAAAAATTAACATTTAAATTTAAGCAATTCAGGATAATTACGCATTCGTGGAATTTGCAAAACTATCCTGAATGGCTTTAATAAAATTAAAATAACTTATAATAAACATATTATTCAATTCTTATGAAAAATAATTAACTCTAAATAACTTTCTAGGGAGAAAATCTAGCCTGTCTACAAACATTTAGACATACTCAAACCATTGTTTTTTTAACTAACTGGTATAATAGGAAATATACAAATTGAAAAATTGTTTTCAGACGTTGACTAGCATGTAGATCGGTTCAGTAGGATGGATCTCACCACATGATAAAGGTTTCAGCTCCAAATAAATATAAACCTTAAAATTTACTATGTTCACAAAATGAAAGTGGTAGGGAAATGTGGATGTTTACGTAAAGGCAGAATGGTTAATGTTAAACAGTGTGTAAAGTATCTACTTAAACCAGCCAATGACAGGCCAAAATCCCTTTTAATGCCTAGACTTTCATATTCCCTTCTCCAAAATATTCTCTTTGTTGCAACAAATTTAGATCTTAGATAATATATTTTATTTGAATAAGTATATTTAACTGTAGCCTAATTAAATTATTTTTAATGACGTATTGTGTAAAAGTGTATTAATTAGCGATAATAAAAGCCTGATCTGAGTAACGGCGGAAAAACAATATCATTTGCCGATGACACAGTTTTGTTGTTTAAAGCTAGGGGTTGTTACTCTGTATTAAAAAAAGGAAATTGTGGTATGAGAGCGGTGAAAACCTGGGTAGACAATAATTTGCTTACCCTGAATGTGGATAAACATATCATCACCTGAATTCCATCTTAATCTAGAAATAAAATCCTATTGTTCATGTCAGATTTTAAAACCAGTTGAGTTTATTAAAAATCTGGGAATAATTATTGACAAAAATCTACGATGGGAGGTTTAGGTTCATTCGCTTGGTTCTATATTTAGAAAACTGTGTCATGTATTCTGCTCACTTAGGAACATCCTGGACATCCTGCACTCTCAGAACTGTGTATTTTGCTATACAGTCAGTGGCGACCTATGGTATAGTGAGCTGGGAACGCAGTGCTACCGCACTGCGTTCCATGAACCATGAACCCCCTAATAAACGCACAAAAATTAATACTAAGAGTGATGCTGCGTTGTGCCTCCACTTTGTCATTTGAGACATTGTTCGAATTCATGAAGGTACTGGACATTAGACAATTAAAAAAAAAAGAGTCATTGACACATTTCTGGTCAGCGGCTACAAGAGTAGATCCCAGCAGAATGCTCGTACGAGGTCTTCCTGTAATTTGAATTATTTCACTCCAAAAATACGTACGACGTTTGCTCAGAGAGATTTCTCTGTTGTGGTCCCAAGAGTATGCAATGTCTTTGATGAACATATATTTAGTTCCGCAAAACGAAAGCCATTTTCAGAAGAAGTGTACAAGTCTGGTTTTTGTCTAAGGGAAAAGTCCATTGCAGGAGATTGCTGCGAGTTATTTCGTAGATTTATAAACTGTTAACCGTGTTGTCCAGATGCCCTTTGAAATATATTATAATAATGTATCTTTGTTTATGTAATAATATTAACTTTAGATTTTTGCTATTATTTAATTATGTACATGCTTTCACTTTCCGTTATGTTGTACCCCAACTCAACATAATGCCCTTGGTCTAATAGAGTTTGGGAAACGTTATTATTGTATTTTTTTGTAATATGTATGTATTTGTATGAATAAATATATAAAAACAAACGTTTAACTTTTTGATGAAATATATAAGTATGAATACAGCTCCGGATCATTAAAATTACAGCTGTTTTTAATGAATACTAGAGAGATTCTCCGCCGTTGATTCATTAAACTATACTAGAAGAACAATTAGAATTGACAGAACCAACTGCTCATTAGTTTAACCGACCCCACCATAGCACAAAACAGAAACCCTATTCTTCCTCCGTAACCCACACCATCGTTTCTCAATCTTTGTAGTATTGTCACCCTCAAAAAATAATAATTCAATAATCTCACGACGTCCTACAGTGCGATTTTTCGTTCATACGATGACAGGAAAATATTGTCCTGTCCCGGAATCGCACTTACTACCGTCGTGTAAGGAGGAATTTAAAGGGCAGAAAAATGGATTGAGACATTGTCCTAGAGGAAAACGGGCAGATTACTAACACCACCAGGCGCTAGCCACATTGTATTTGTGTGAACGAGCATAAACAGGACAATATGACAAAAGCCACTTGCTTTGCGAGTGCGTGTCGCTCCCGTACATTTTTTCTACCAAAAATATCGGCAGTAAAAATGTCCTTTTACTAACTAGTCTGTTTTTCAGCAATTTCAATAGATCTTGGTAAAAAAGAAATAATATTTTTGGCGAACTATCTCGTAACTCGCGTCGTCGTGTATTCATTTTTTCAGCGTTCCATATATGAACGAAAATTATTATTTTGTGCTGTCTTTCTCGGTCAAGGCTGTTCACAAAACTCGGACAAAACAACATTGTCTTGTCTATTGTATTGTCTTCGTTTGAACCCAGCTTAAGAACTGCATCCCAAATTGAAAATACCAAACATACATTTTTGTTTAGTTAATCGAAAATATTTGACAATTACTTAATGTAATAAATATTTAGGTACACACGATTTATTTTTACATTATATGTAATTCTGAGTATAAATTATGTTATGGCTTATCAAAAATGAACGGATTTAAATGTAAACATATTAAATTATTTTAATTTATAAAAAAAATCGAACAAGTGTTAAAACCAAAATTTTCATATCATGTTTTTCTATTACTTGTTAACCTATCCTAAATTACAATTTTCCTTGAATTTTATCATACAAATTTACAGCAAAAATACAATAAAATTTAATTACATAGAACTCTTATATAAATTTTCCTTTGTTAAAAAAAATATCCAACTGTCACAGAATCTAATTAACTAATTAGTTACAGCCCTTATGTTTCAAAGAACACGGTTGCGAATAAATATCAATTGGAATCAACGTTGTAACGTTTGATCGTTATTTATTCCCTAATTAATCAGATTGAGTGTTTTTTGGATTGACAGACTTTTTGCATACCGAATCACGACGCGACGCGGCCCGTGGGTTGAGAATCAAAAATATACAGGATACTGTTTAAGACGGTAGTACAGAGTTAAAAGGAAATCATTAAATTCGACTTAAGAATTTCAAAAAATGTTATATTCCTTTGTTGTTGGAGTTGTCTTGATAAATATCTCGATTTAAGAGATCTCACTGCTTTTAAAGTGGTACTTTGACATAGGCACAATGAGATCCAATATATTGAAAAATACTTTTTTGATAACCTTTTTTTATGGCAAGTTTGTTTTATACTTTTCAAAAAAAATTTTTAAATTAGGTAACATTATTTTAAAAAATACATTTTTCGCTTAAAATCAGTCTAACAATGAATTAATAAGGTAGTATTGATTTTCTGCCATACCCCGTACCATCGCATCAAATAAAATGCCATAAAAAATAAAATTTCTAAGACAAACGTATATTATTAAATCATTTCGTGATGATCGTAGATTAAGGACGCATGTGATTTTTTTCGACTGTACGTGAGAGCGATAAAAATTATAAACGTACATCGTTTGAAACTTCGGTTAGTTATATACATATTTTTTTTCAAATAGGGAAAAAAAAACCTTTATATAACTTTTTAAAAATAAAATATAGAAGAATGTCGATGCCGCATTTTTCGCACATCTGTCGTTGTTCTACGATCTCGATGTTAGATTACGTTTATTACAAAAATGATTAACAATAATAATTGTACCTTTCACACTGGATTTTTTTGGAATCCCTATCAATATTTTTAAATATATACTGCAATTTACTATATTATAATTTGAATGTGCCTATTCTACTTAAATAAGATGTAACGTATTTTAAATTAAATATTTTTCGTTTTAAGTCTTTTATTTTTAAAACAACTGCTGTATTTTCATTTTAAAACTTCAGAGTTATTATGCTATCGTTATTATAATACTGAATCAAGGCTTTTATATAGACTCACATCTTAAATTTACCTCTTTAGACATCATTGCTGATTGCAAGCAGTTATGTGTTTTATGGACAATGGACCGAGAACCGTGGTTCCGATGACGCGAACGTGATCCTTTAGGGTTAGCCGCGAATCCTACTACCCTAATCTTACCCTTCTCATGTATTACATAATCTTTTACTAAGGCAACTGATAACATGTAGTGTTAGCATACTTTTTCATTCAACTAATCGACCTTAAACGTAATAATTAACCTAATTTATCCTAAAAGAGGAGATAACGTACTTTAAATTATGTTGTTCCAAAATCGTTGTCATATTATAAACATTAATGCGATTTCATTAAAAAACACTTAAATTCTATTGATTTCCTTATTGTAATTTAATTTGCTTATAATAATTATACATCAGCTATGCATAAGAAAATACTTAATAAACCTTAAACTTGTGACTAATACTACCTGACCTTTTGAAATTCTTATTAATATAATGGCTCTTATAACATGTGTACAATACTAGTCACGAACCTTCGCATTTTTAAACCGAGGAAAAACCACAAATAAACCTAACATCGGAAATTCTGTACATCCTGTTTTAACAATGAACCATTTGACAGCAATAAACTGGAATCTTTAAAGGTTTACGATTGATTCTCGAAGACCCTAATAAAATATGACGTACGAGCCAATCACGTAACATCCCTCCCGCGAAGTTCGCGGGCAAATATTCCCCAGTGTGTCGTCACAAAGAGAACCACGTACCGAGGTGGGTATTCTCGGTAGCCTAGGCTTGTCTGAAGACTTCTCTTCTCCTGGTATTTCTTATTTCCTGGTATTGAGTTCTTGACATATTGGCTCTGCTTAGTCAGACATGAAAGATGTTAGATCCTACCCGACAGCCGAGCAGGGAGACGTGACCGGTATACGTAGGATTTGAAGAATTTCAGTCAAAGGCGATCGTACAAAAGGGAATTACATATGGATGCTTTGAAATGTAAAAAAACATGTCATTGGTAATCAGAATTTTTTTATTACGTTTTCGCAATTTTCATCAAGTATAAATAAAACCACAAGAAATTCTTTTTAGATGGTATAGACACACACAAATTACATACCTTAATAAATTACACCCGTATGAAAATGTAACTGCTTCAATCGGTAGTTTTTAATCCGGAAATAACAGTGGCACAATTAAATAATTTAAAATTAGAGCTGTTACACATACACACGAAAAAAAAACTTTCATTCATTCGCAAAAACAAAGGCACAACAAAAGGCAGTTCGCTTCCTTTGGCCATTTATTTTTAAACGTTTTCAGAAATAAACATAGTATATGATCGTTGTGCTTCTATTATTTCTTGAATTCGAGTAAAAAAATACAGTATGAGAATCTCATTTTTGCTTTTAGGGCCACATAAATATTTTAAAGAGTTATGAGTTCGAACTTCAATTAAGGAATATTTCTGCATACTGATATTTTTATCCCCCAGTTAAGATTTATCTGAGTATACTATATTGCATAAATAAACATTATTTTGTGCATTTGAGTGTTGCGTAAAGTCATATTCTCACATAATGCCTAATAAAATGTTTATTGTTATAATTCAATAGAATGACTACTTTAATATGACCGACTTGAATCATTCTACTTTTTTCTCATAAAACTATGTAGAACCTTGTGGTTTATAGGTTATAATTTACCTAAACTTATTGAGTTTATACGTATTTCATTAATTAATTTGTGATATAATATTATTGCCGTTTAGGTAAAAGTCACTAACTCTATAAAACATCATTTTAAGAAAACGCAATTTGAAGGTTTGGAGACCCAGGAAAAATCTGATTTTTGTGTTTTGGAGGTTTTATGTACACAACATACTATGTATTTTAAATCGATTCGATTAGTAATTTTTCATTCTGATGCTTAAAAAATTTTTTTATGACGTGGTTAAAATACATTTTTAAATTAATAAATATTTTTAACCTGATTTTTATTTATGTTTTAGTATATGATAACATAAAGTCACGGCCTAAAAAAAAACGGATTTTTAGAAACTTTTTTCTTGCGAAGTTCCCGTGGTGATGTTAGCCTCTTGAAGAACATAATTTTACGCTTTGAATGGCATATTCAACTCAAAACGGTCGTTTTTAACGATAGTGACTTTTGCATAAACGGTGATGATATTTACTTCCTACATTTGCAACATCATTTGTTCCAATATTTTTTTTTCATCTCTATGCTGATGATCTTCAGATTTACTTGCATACTGGTAAAGAAAATATCAGTGATTCTATTAAAACGTTACATTTTGTTCCTAATTCAATTTTTGTTGGTCCGAAGATAACGGCTTACTGGTCAATCCGAAAAAATCCTAGGCGATTATAATAGGTAGCAATATACGAATCTCTTTTCCAAATTTCTCAACCTTTCCTGTCTTTTGAGGCATCTCGACACCGCATCTGAGGACATAAATCTCTTTGGTGGTGCCCACATACACGGAAAATTTGCTCGTTGTCAAAGAAAACTTTTTACTAAAACAGTTACAAATAATGGCATTATTATGAACCAACACTTAACGAGGCAAGAACAGATTACTGAGGTCGGGAAGAAGTTAAAGGATTTTCTAACTACTGTGACATGAATCTCTTTCGTTTGTTTTTTTTATTTTTTACAATATGTACGTATTTAATATATGTTTGTGATGTATGTGTTTTATTTAGACAAATGAATTTAATTGAATTGAATCTTATCGCACCCTCCATTCACCGAAAAGACTTAAGAATTTGCTTCCAACTACAACAAATAAAAAACTGTCCCAATCTACAAATATTATATTATCTTCTCTGTGCAATGCAAATATCTGCTATCTTGATGCCCATATGAAATTTGAGTTGTATAGAGCGTTTTCGGAATCAAAGCATCCGCTTTATTTTCAATCTCAAAAAGTATAACGATGCGTCACCCTTTTGCGCTCCAAAATATCTTGCTGAGAATTTTATTTACCTTTCTGATCAAGGTACTTCGCTTTGTTCTTCTTAGGAGAGAACACTTTCCATTCCTCGACATAGAACATCATTTTTCAGCTATTTTTTTTTCGTTTAAGGTGCTAGACTTTGTAATGAGCTACCTCTTCATACAAAATAAGCACCTTCTCTAGCCATCTTCAAGAAACCCCTGATTCTATATATCCTCAGAATTTTGACTCTCTGTATTTTAATGTTTTTTAAAAAGTATTTATTTTTATCCCTTTTCTTTCCTTAGTTCCTATTTATCTCTAATTCAACATTTCTCATCCTTTAATAGGTTTAACGTAATGTACCTTTTGAAAGTTAATATGTGGGAGCCTTATCTCCCAATTAAAAGCAGCTGTCATTTTTAACTAATTAAGTTTTGCTGTTGGCTGGAAGATATTGCTTTTGGCAATAAGTTCGCCATAGTACCTTTTCTTGTACTTAAAATAAATAAAAAAATTGAAAAAATGTTTGTGAAAATAAAACTGCATTATGCACCAATACTTTTTATTGTAAATGATATTTTGAAAAGTACTGACAGAAATACCCTTTTTCTATGTTCTACTTTTGCAATCGCCGCTTGCCTTTTTCAGAGAAAACGCAGATTTTTCTCTCTGAAAGGATGAATAATATTAAATTTCCCATTTTATGAAAAACTTTTCATTTACAGCGAAAAATTCTACCATACTTTTAGACGAATATTTATTTTTCTTTTATTCGAGTTTTACATGGCATGGGAAATGTTGGAAATTGGCTTTTAATTAATTATTTCCAGTAAATGTCGACTATCATAGAAATCATATAATATGATATTAAGATAATAAATTCGTATTCTGAAGATAACGATCCTTTTTATTTTGGCTACTTATGAAGTTCAGAAAGACACGAGCATTTAACTACCTGAATTATTTTATTTATTTTAATTACTTTAAAACATTCAAGTTTTTAGAAAATATTCTTGGTGGCAATACATTATAATTTATCATAGAAATACAACACAAGTGGTAATTAAACCAACAAATTTGTAAAAACCAGCGACAAATTTAATCGCTTTCGCGATATCTCCGTGACTGGTACCTTAATCAAAAAATTAAATGTATTTTTATATCAACATTAAGGCTGGTCTGGTAAAATGAACTCATAATTAGGAAATCATACGATTTTAATCGTACAAAAAAAAAAAAAAACCTAAATTACATATAAACAATATTTTTTAAAGGTATTTCTGTTAAAAATATACTTAAAAGTTTTATGCAACTAAAATATAGCTGCTTTAAAACCGGCTGATTACGCCATTTCAAATTTAGACTAAACTTAGGTATCTGGGATCTCAATAAAGACCGAGTATTTGACTAAAATTTCCTTAAATAATTTAAAGATAATAAATTGAACATGAAAGTGGTTGTAGCCAAATTTTAATTTTTAGTTTTTGAAACGAAATACAAGCATTTTAAATAACATGCATTTTTGAGGTATTTTCCAGTATTTCTACTTAAACTTATGCCATCGGTTATCCTTTAAAAAAAATAAATTTATTGAAATACTTTAGTTGAAACCTTTTTTTATAGAATTGTGTTCTCGTTTTTTGAAAGAAAAAAAATCTGGTTGTAATATTCAATTTAAAACAATATCTTATTGACTTTATTGAGCTTTATACCAGCCTTAATTGTTTTCGGTTGGGTTAAAGTTAAACAATTCAATTGTTATTTTTTTTTGTTTTTTCTTATTCCATTGAAACTGATATCTTCTAATCTCATATTTCTTACCCTTTTTCCCTCTCCTATGGAACTGAGGCAATTTAATCGCGTAAAAAACCATTAGGGAGCTGTTTCCATAATATTCCGTATGTTCTAGTTCTCGTGTAAAGTTTCGAAGTACTCACAGAATAATGCTTTGCATAATTTCGGGGTTATTGACTGACAACTAACTTAGCATTGATCAAAAGTAATATACACAACACAGGAATTTGATCCAATGTTGTTGGGACTTATGTCTCAAAAAATGTAAAATAAATTACTGTAAAAAAATAAATGAAGAAAAATATTGATATTTATATTACGACAAAGACGGAAGACATCTTTGAGAGTGGAATATAAAATTCTAGGCATTTGGAAAATAAAAATATTTAAAAAATGGCAGAATTTTTTAGGGTACTAGCGTATAAAGTGATCATATCGACGATCGAAAAACAAAAACTATTAAACGACACATTACCAACTCTACAGAAGAGCCAATAAGAGATTTAAAAAATTAATCAAATGTCTCGGATTATATATTTTTATTTCAATTACATACGTAGGAGACACGCCAACATACTTGGTAAATATGAGATTTTTTTATTAATAAAAAAAAACTTTAATTGACTCTTCTGAAAAGTTGGCCACAGTATTCTTAGCCATGTAAATGCTTTATTTATTTTAAAGATAATTTTAAAAGATATGATTAATTTATTTTATTTCATATATTTAAATCTTCAAGTCCAAAGAATAGGTACTTTAGTGGACTAATCAAAGCAATATCTTCTAGCCAACTAAAAAACAGAGTGGCCAAAAGAAGAGTTGGTCAAAAATTTGTACTAAAAAATTTAATTATATATCAAAAGATACATTCATGAAAAAATACCTAATTAATTCTAAATAACAGCTGTTTTTTAATGAGGAGATAAGGTTTGTTCATATTCATATTTATGGTAACGTTTTCTTTTTCTATTGAATAACTATCAATCTAATAAACTCTCTAGGGATAAAATCCAATGCCTATTCATCCTAAGCATTTGAACATACTCTCAATATTGCCAAACCAATCTATCTCTTTGAAATACAAAATATATGTCAAACTGACGTATAAAATGTAATAAATTAGTATATCCTGTATTTTATTCATTGATTTTCGTTATAAAGCGTTTAAAGTCATAGAAAATAATGTTACTTACTCCCCGTTTTCTATGAAAATATACTTTTTTGTTCGTCTGATTAGCAATATTTAAATCAATATTTTGTTCTCTTTTATTCATATATTCATATTTTATCGCGTATCGTTCATTTTTTTCCGATTTCCAACTTAATTAAATTCTAAGTAATTTGGATTCATTTAAATTAAATCGTAAAATGCCGAACTCTACGCACCCTAAGAATTAATAATATGGGTTTCACAGTATTGAAAGTTAAGTAAAAGACAAAATAAAAAAAAGTAATCTAAGAGTTGATGTAAAAATAATGTTTTATCGGGTACCTAATCTTAAATCTGCCATCCCAAGACTTTTTTGATAACAATTTACCTGTTTTATCTCTATCTCAATTTTTAAAATATATTTTTATAATACCGCAAAAGCAACGAGGTTAATATTAGTTATAAACAAGTATACATATATATATATATATATATATATATATATATATATATATATATATATATGTATAAATATCATCTCAGACATCAAATAAAGGTAAATATTATATTATATTTCCATTAATCCGATTGGTTTCTATTGCCTCAAGGGATGAGTAATCTATATTGTTACCTGTCTGTTCTGTAACGCCAAATTTTATTTCTTTTTAATTTATTTATCTTCCACTGTTCACATTTGTACGAAAAATCAATAAAGTTTTAACTGAAGGTTACCCCAATGTGTTTTTCCATCCTAACAAAATATATTTTGATGCATCATACATCTGTGGAATTTTGTTGGTTGTCAATGGTAGAGCTCTTACCCCAGTTGGACCAGTCGGTGGACAGAAGAAACGAGGTTAGGGTACTGTTGTATTTATGTATTGTGAATAAGATACAACACAATAGTGGGCAAAAGTACCTGGTCTCGCCATGCAAATGAACTGATAAAAGCGTACTCGCTAAGGTTTGCCTTCGACTTAATTAAGCTCAGCCGAAATCAAGTGAGGGTTATCACTAAAGCCCTCCCAGGGCGCTGCAGATTAAACAAACGCCTTGCTAGAATGAATCTTTCGGAAACTTCTATATGTAGGTTCTGCGGTGCAAATGAGGAAACACCTACACACATTATATGTGAGTGTGATGCTTTGCATCATAAAAGGAGCCTCATCCTTGGGGATCACTGGTTAAACCTAAGGATATTAAAGAGCTCGCCCCTTACCTAATAGCCCGATTCTTTAAGGATCTGGGCTTGGAGGGAGAGACATAGCAAAATGTATACTCTCGCCTTCCAGACAGTAGCCTAGCTCTTTATAGACCTGGGCTTAGAGGGCGAGAACTATCTACGGGGACCCGTCACAATGGATTTTCACAGGTCGCAGTGACGTCAGGAAATTAAATAGCACTGACCCCTACCTCTAAGAATAAAAATAAGAACAGCAATAGTGATTAAAACTAACTGCACTTGGACTACATGCCGGAACTGACTGAGTGACCGGTGTTACTACGCCCTGTGGTCTCTTTATAGATGTTTCTTTGTTTATCAAATCTCTGTGGCGGGAATGAAATTAATATCTTCCATGAAATAGCACTGGATATGTCATCGGATTTCATAATTAAATTAACGTTCCGTGTGCCATACTGTTGGTCTTGCAGAAAATAATGTTTTGTATTTATTTGGAAATGCTGAGTTGCTTCTTGTATTCGTCGCTCTATATTTCATGTAAAATTATTTGGCGCGTGTATGTGTTATTGAGCAATGTACTTTGTTCCCACATACTTCTGTTTTAGCTTTTAAGTAACATTTATTTTTATGTAGCATTTAAAACATCATATTTCTTAACAGATTTTTTTAATAGACTTGCAATTTAAATCTTTGTAACTGAAGATGGCGTACTGCTGCTGTAGTATAATGCCAGTATAATATTTTGAATACATTGATATCACAAAGTAAAATTGTTTTAGAGAGTAGGAAGTATATACTTAGGATTATACGATTGAATTTCATTTTGATGTTCGTATAAAAGAAAATTCGTTTATAGAGGAAAATATGTATTTGATGGGGCAGTATTTGTATATGTAGTTGAAGTCCTCTTTACCTAGATATAATTTAATCTTTGTTTGCCTTTTAATAATATAAAAATAATATTATTGTAATAAGATGTAATAAGATCTGGTCAAAATATAAGTATAAATAAATTGCAGAATCATCTGCAGGCGATTACTAGTACTTAATTTAACTCGGAAGAGTCTTAAATACATAAAATAAAGTAATATGCTAATTAAAAATACTTAACTTCAATATCAATACATAGATAGTGCTCCAACACGCTAGTGAATGGTTTCTCATTTAGTAAGATATATACAAGAATCAAAATGTTACCTGTGTCGATATTCGCTAATAAGCGGAATGGGGAATGTTGTAAAACGTAAAGTGGCCACTCAACCCAGCCAATGACAGGTCATAAGCCCTGTAAACGCTCGAATATCGATAATCCTGAATTTGAAAAAATTCTACCTCATCTCTGTAGGAATATTGATAAAAAAATAAAAATAATAGTTTTACAATGCTCTCGCGGAATTTTTTGAACAACATAAATTACCGTAGGTAAATAAAACGTCTCAAAATTAGACAGCGGGGAGATAATCACACCCACTCACTTCTGTTCACTGTTCTCCATTGTCCTAACACTCCACTTTAACTCAGTGTAAAATTATAACGCTTATCAGATCGTGGATTATCTCTTCGTTCACATTCTCGAAGTACCCTCTTAAATCCCATTCATGAATCTTCTTTCTTTACAAACTCGAATATTAAAGATGCTTCTACAGCAACTCTGTTTAAATCACGTCTGTAGAAACATTTCATATATCTTTCTCAAACATTTCTCTTTTCATTTCATTGTGTTTCCTCTTTTCTATTGAAGAATTCAAACAATTTTACCATATTCAGATATTGTAATTATTTATATTTTTATTATGAAACACACTTTTTCGTGTGCTCTAATAATAACGATGTATATATATTCAATTTATAAGTTATTTACACATAAATATGTTTTCATATTCAATACGTAGATAAATTTTAATTAATGTAATAAATATTAGTACATAGCCACTTTACCGACTTTTCTATGTCTATGGGTTTCAAGATGTACCCGTCTTTTCGTCAGAACACTAATTACACCAACATGCTAACTCCAATATACACCTTCACCACAATAGTAGCACAAAAACATGAAACTTGTTATAATAACGACGTATGATGACTTATGTGTCCTATTATCACGTTGGTTTTATATTTTTATGAAACAACTTTTTTCAAAATGTATATTAGGATGTGCATGTTAGTGTATTTAGTACCCGGACGAAGAGACATTTATTGAAATATTTTACCAGAAAGTGAATGCTTTAAATACTAAGTAACCCTCCCGTTCCTGTGATGTAACCGGCGTTAAAAATTGCACTTTAATTCATATATTAGCAACTATAATACTACGAATATATTTATTTGTACTCTTCAAGTAAAGTCAAAAAAATGTATCAGTTACTAAGGTAAATTAGATAATTTCAAATTAAATATTTTGCTCATCAGGTTTTCCGAAAAGGACAAATTATCGAGAACCCTGAGATAAACACATAAAATAAGCATTTGAAAGAAAGCGATGTAATCTTATTAGATCACTAAGCAAGGCATGTGTAATTTTAGTAAGATGAAAAGAGACATCGATTATCAGGCGATCATTTCCTAATCTCAAGTTAACACACAGCGACTCGAGGAAGTTTCCTCTCACAGTATGTTGAAAGCTTATAATATAATTTATTTTACATTGCTTGCATGAAAATGCGAAGGTACGTTTTTTTGAGAATATTTTTAAGGGAGGTAAATTTTAACTGTTTTGCTCGTACATTACAGAAAGTTTGAAAACAATTATTAATTTTATAAAGTCAACGAATTTTATTTTTGTAAGAAGTAAAGGTATGTTTTTGGTTAAAACTGTCTATTATATCATATCTACAGACATCTCCTGATAAGCTTATTCAAGAATTGTCTTTCCTTCTAAACATTCATTAGTTATCAAGTGTATTTATAATAGTGTAATAAAGTACAATATTTTTAAAAATCCCACGTCGCCTGTATATCTGAGTGAGCTCTTCCATCTACCAAAACATGGACTATCTCTTCATTCTAATGACGAGAGAACCCTTTTAATACCCTTTCATCGCTCTAATTTTCTTGCCTCCTCTTTCACAGTAGTAGCTGCTCAATTGTGGAATAATCTACCCACTAATGTTAGAAACGCCCTTTTTTTATTTACATTTAAGTCACGATTGAAATGTCCCTATCTAAATATTTAAGTTATTCCTTTATCCTTCTTCTTTTCTTCCCATCCCCTCTCCACTCTTCATAGTATAGTGATAATTTTTAAAGTATTTTTATTTTTCTTAATCTTTGTTTTTAATTTTTGTATAAAATTGTAAGATTTAATATGTCCATGTACTTGTAATTTTTCAAACTGAACGGTTTGAGTAGGTAGGAAGAAATTGCCTTAAGGCAATATGCCCTCCCTTATGTGTTTATAAACTGTATATGTATACAAAGTGTTAAATAAATAAATAAATTAACTACAATAATTATTCCAGAGTTATTATTCAGTATCTTCAAAACCACACAAGGATAAAACACTTACAATTATTACGCGTTTTTATTAGTTATTGATTATTCTGCACACGATTATCACATCCCGTATTCATACGTCAGGTAAACATATTGATCTCTTTTACATTCGGAACTAGGTGATATGATGAAGTATGTATATTTCTGTGGCATACAATAAATATGGTGGTTATTACACATTAAATAGTACCTGGCCTATAAATTACAGACTATAATTCTTCGTGGGTATTGAGTCATGGCACGCAATGAAGAAATTGCCATACTCAATGGGGAATTTCTCGTCATAAAACAACGGACAAGCGGTGTTATGAACGGTTAATAGACTGTTAATATTTACATTTGTTTTGTCTTATAGCGCGTTTACAAAAATATCATCACGAAGAGTATTAGGGTTGAATATACGAGTGTGTACACTTGTACACAGTCATGAATAATTTAGGATTTTTGGTTTAAAATAAATACATGGAAGGTTAGATTAGACAACAAAGATTTGTACATACTTAAAATATTGTTTGCTGAAATAAAAAAGTTTGATGAACTTAAAATTATCGGTGATATTTAAACAGTTTATTTTGTGCTTAAACATTTAAGAAATGTGAATAAATATCTATAAATAACCACTTACGATCCTGTATCTAGTAAATTTATACTCTTACCTTCCTTTCCTCCCCTTTCTTTCAACCATTTCTCCAACAATATCAGATATTTTTTTATTATAATCGATGAGCGTTGGTGTTAACTTATAGTGGCATTCATCCTATCAGGCACCGGTTTTATATTTTTGTGCCACTACTATGGTGAATGTGTATAGTAGGATTTTCATATTAGTGTAATTATTAGCGTCATAAAACTCCGACAACATGCTTTTGCAAGGCACTGCAGGGTGGATTGACTCACCTCTGTTTGTGCGGTAGTTACAAATGCTGTGACCCAGAAGAACATAATACTCCTAATAGAATGAATTTTATTTAAACTTATTTATTTGAATATTTTTTATTTCAATTTTTCTTTCCTCACTAGTTGATTAATTTTATATTTTTTTGTTTTGTTTTTTCGTTTCAATTTTTGAAAACTTTATTGATGTATTTCTTTGTAATTTCAACATTGTTTTATGAAAATGAAATATGTTGTGTTTTTATAAATTTTATGTGGTAAAATTGGCTTTGGACTATTGGCCGTTTTGCTGAAACAAAAAAATATTATAATTTTATAATTATTATTAAAGAAGAGACCGGTACGTTTTGAAACCGGTAGAAATAGAAAAGTCGGTAAGTGGTTATATACAAATATTAACTACTATTATTCGAATGTTTGTTAAATTCACAAAAAATTTCTGGAATTTTTCGGGTGGACTACCCTTGCAATCACTCCTTGAATATGTGTAACATGATCTTGTTTGCATGAGATATTAATGAGATAGTTCTATAGTTATCACATTTTCTCGTGGAGTCTTCTTTGTGTAGCAGTATGCAAATGAATTCAGTCTATTTTTTGGGCCATACACATTATTAATTGTTTTGTTGCATATGTCATGAAATAGTAAGTTGTCCTTAGGTCCAAGTATTCTAAGAAATTCTTCTAGAATCTCACCCACTTCAAGAGCTGTCAAATTATTCAGCTTCATTGATGCAGCTCTCACCTGACTCAACATAATTTTCAACTCCCTCTTGCTCTTATATTTCATTTTGCGCACGATAAGCTTTCAGCGTACTTGTTTAGATTCTGGCAATAAGTCTTTCAGGGGTGGTACTCTGAACGCAAAAGCGTGTCAAAAACAAATAAACATTAACAGAGCGATCTCTTCGTCCGCCATTCCGTTAAGAATACCAGCCCAATGCCGCGATTATAAAGGCTATCTTCATCGGTACATACCGAGACAGTATACTCGCTCTACTTCTATACTATCTATATCCACCTCGGTATGTTCTACAGACTTGTTATCTTGACGTCATATGATCAAATCCAACCAATGAATGACGCCGAAAATTTAGTCCTCATTCTTAACTTATTCAAAATTTTACATAGTTCTCATTGAATTTTAAATTTGCTTCTGTGTTAAAAAGTGGCCCCTTCAAAGTAAATATTAACTATGATAATCTCCAATTCAAGCAAAAAATGCTGGCTAGAACATGATTTTCATATGATTATTGACAATCAATTAGAAGGTATGCTTAACGTTCGTTTGTATTTATCTACCAAGGTATTACACAGCCGGCTTTTTTGATTTTTCAAACGTACAAAGTACACTTAGAAAGATAGTTAAACAGATGGAAAAATGTGATAATTGAATTATTTTTTTTAGTGGCAACGTTTTTACGGCCAGATGCTATTTCATGTTAACAGGGCAGCATCTAGCTACATCATCTCTGCATCTAGCCGTTTATTTTAAAACTGTGAGTTATGTCAGAATTGAATTCGAATTAAAAATTGACTTATTTCTCTCTTAAATTTTTAATAGACTTTTGAGGAAAAAACTAACCACTTCAGAACGATTATAAAAATCAATTAAATTGTAATGAAAGCAAATACTGCTTAGTAAAATTTTTGTTTTCACTTTTAATGAGTAGACATGTGTTCCGTGAGGTGCTAGACCCGTCGTTACATACCGATGTACCTACCGCAAAACTTGAAGATGGGGGATCGGTAGTGTATCTTTGTAATGGTTCGGGAAAATTTATGTTCAACTATACACTATGGTGAAGGTATAAAGTCCTTAACTTTTCGTTGTTATAATGGTCCAGGTTTCTTTTATTTTATCGAATTCTTTAATATCTTTGCTCTTGACCTCTCTACCAAGAAACTTAATTTTTTGATACAGGCCTTTAGTTTCTGCCCTTTATGCGGGGTGTTCGATTTCCTCATATACGAGTACGTCCATTGGAATTTTTTTTTATTCCGTTACGAGAATTTATCATGTTCATTAAATGTTACAGTGTCATTTAGTCTTCGTTCCATAAGCTACCGCCATTTTAATGTCAGTTCCCAGCACTCATCAGGGATCCATAGTTTTTTTTCTCTCAGCTCTTTTTGACACAGTTTCCTAGATTTATTTAATTGCTCTTAAAGCTTTATATTCCAGATTATTCCACGATATTTCTGTGTCTGTGTTTGGATATGAACGTATTAATTCTAAATCTGTGTTTAGCTTTTTTGTAGCTCAGTGATAGACTTTTTGTGAACGTGTTATGTAATTATAATATTGTACCAATTTTTTCGTCTCGGTGGCTGCTCTTAGATAAAAATCTCGAATAGGGAAATCGAGTGAAGAAAAGTTCACCTTATTGCGTAGTGGTTGGTACATACGTCTAACACGCTTAACGCCTCGGGTTCGGTTTTTTGAAAATTTGGTATGAAATATTTCCTTGGATTAGCCGCCTGTAGCGTTAGACTGACCACCTTATGTTCCTGCAACAGACGATTGAGATTCGCTGCATTTTATTTAATACGCAGTGCTTTATGCACCATCGTGTGCGGATAAGAATTTGATGATGATGATGAAGTTATTGCAAGAAAAGTTCAATTTCCTGTAAAACTGTCCCATATCTGGTGAAATATCTACCAACTAATTAACAATCTATGCTTTTTGTCAACAAAGTTTTTGACATACTCAAAATACTGTTGAACAAACATCAGTGAGAGGTTACCCAAATACGCTATCGATTATTACGCTAAGATTGATTGTGTGATAGCATGTCAACTACTTAGTTAGTGAAGGAATTAACACTGATAATACGTACATATGTAGTATGTTTTGTACATATTATAATATACTTGTATTATACGTACATCAGGTGTTCAATTACCTTGTCAATTCGGGCAATATTGTGTGATTTACTAATTGGACAAGTTATAACATCACACGATATATTTAACATTATTGTATATATTTGTCGACATAACTTTATATTACTTGCTTAATAATGAAAAAAACTATACTGTATTATTATTATAATGACTCAAAGCTACAGTATTTTGTGCTAAATACCACGTTTTTTTTACATATTTAAAAAGTTTATGAAATTCTGTAGGCATAAAAGTTCTTCTTCTATTTCTTGTTTTGCCGCTCCTTTCAAAGGTTGGCAACCACCACTCTGAATTCATCACGATCCTGGGCCAGTCTTATCAGCGCTGCTGCATCCGGCACACCGAACCACTGTCTGAGATTTCCTAGCCTTGATGCCCTTTTCCGTCCCATACTCCGCCTGCCCTCTGTATTTCCTTCCATAATAAGTTGAAAAAGGGCAAACTTCTCACTGCGGAATATGTGACCAAAGTATGAGGATTTTCTTCTTTTGACAGTGGTCAATAACACCCTCTTTTTGTTCATGCTTCAATGCTTAAAACCGCTGTATTGGAGACACGATCAGTCCATGAGATTCGAAGCATTATTCTGCACAGCCAAAGTTCGAAGGCTTCAATTTTGTTCGTCGTTAAAACTCTTAGAGTCCAAATCTCCACTCTATACAGTAACATTGGCAATACATAAGCTTTTATTGCTCTCCATCTGGTGCTTAGTATCAGATCTCGGTTGCACAGGAGATTTTGCATTTTATAGAAGGTTGATCTTACAATTCTAACCTTTATTGCAGAATCCGTATTAAAGTCATCATTAAGCCAGCATCCTAAACGTTCTATCTCACGTTTGTTCTCACTACCATATTTTTACTACTTATTACATTTACTACTTATGAGTAGCAAATTTTTTTTTTTTTAATTTGTAATTTTGAATTCCCACAAAAACGGTCATTGCATTGGCCACGCCCCTAATACTTCACGATTCATGTTTTTTTTAAACTTTGTTCCATACCATTTATTTTTTTGGGAAGAATCATCGCGAATCTTTACATCACAATATTTAATGCCAAACATGTCGCGTTTTTCCAGTGACATGTATTTTTATTAGTTATTTTTTAATGTTATGTTTGAAAACATTCGTCAATAATATTCAAGTTGATTTTGAAAATACAATTCAGTATTCTAAATCCAGTTAATATGTTTTAATCGGTATTCGCAGTATTTGATATTTCCCTATAATAACTTATGAAAAAGTAAAGCAATTTTTCACAAGTAGCAATACAGTATGAAAATAATAACATATCATTCATTGATGCAGCTCTCACCTGACTCAACATAATTTTCAACTCCCTCTTGCTCTTATATTTCATTTTGCGCACGATAAGCTTTCAGCGTACTTGTTTGGATTCTGGCAATAAGTCTTTCAGGGGTGGTACTCTGAACGCAAAGGCGTGTCAAAAACAAATAAACGTTAACAGAGCGATCTCTTCGTCCGCCATTCCGTTAAGAATACCAGCCCAATGCCGCGATTATAAAGGCTATCTTCATCGGTACATACCGAGACAGTATACTCGCTCTACTTCTATACTATTTTTTTGTAGGGAATAATATGAAAGTCTAAGCATTTACATTGGCAGAATGTTGAAAGTTACACAGTGTATAAAGTGGCCACTTAGACCAGCCAATGACAGGTCATAAGCCCTTTTTTTTAAAATAAATATTCATATTTTCAATTTATATATTCATTTATGAATGTTATTACCCGGTTTAGAACGAGGTATGTTACCCTAGTTGGGAGGTAAAAAAAGCCTAAAAATTTTAAGAAGAAGAAGAATGGAATATTTACCCTAGTTAAGCGGGCAAAATTAATTTTAAACCAAAGTTTAAATATATTTTTGATAAATTTGAATTTTGCCTTTTAATTCAATTTAATCTTTCAATTTTAACTTTTTAATTTTAATTCTTAATTTTAACTTTTAACTTTAACTTTTAATTTAAACTATTTATTTCAAGTCTTAATTTATACTTATTCATACGTACATCTACAACCTGCATCTAATTAATTATTGTTGGTTAAGCATTTTTACCAAGAAATATAAATTTTCGTGGAAGCAGAGAGAGAGGGGAGGAAAGTAGAGTTAGAGCTGTACAATGTCTTCTCCTTTCTATGTACTTTTTATTCAATATTAATATTTTTAGTTTTTTAGAATTATTTTTTTTTCCCTCTTCTCCTGCATTCATAATAAACTAGCGTGAAATCTGTAATTGGTCTTACTTTTTTTAATTGTTCTTTGGTACCTTGTATTTATACAAAGACTATATAATTTCCTTAATAAATAAATAAATATAATTTAACGCGGTATGTAGTTATGTAATAAAATGTGAACATCAGTCTGTTATTGAAGTCGTAAGTTTGATAATTACACTACAACGACGTATAGTTTCACTTGTGTATTTAACGTATTTAATTAATTTGCGCTCAGCCACTTGTTAACTAGCATCCAAAGTCTTCAGAATAGTTGAAAATGTAATTAATAGATAAAAGCGTAAGTTGTTCAAATAAGCAACTAAACAACTCGCTGGTATTTAATAAATGAATTAATCTGACAACAAACTTTATTAATGTTTAAATTCGGAATTAAAATTGATAATAATCAACAACTTGATCACCACAGGCAGAACAGCACATAGCATTTAATGAAAAGATCTCCTTGATGGTGCCTACATTAAAAAAAACCTTTTTAAATTAGCTCTTTTTAATTTGGCAAACTTGACATTACCAATTTACCAAAATGATTATAAAACCAATAAAAAATTGAGTACGCCGATATGCCGATATGTTCGTTAATGTAATTAAAACGATTGGCCTGAAAAAAGCATGAAAATTGAGTATTTTCAGACATTTTCGTTGGCTAGTGCCAAGGTAAAAAAAAGTTACCTTTTGTTTCACAAAGTTGAAAAAATAATGAATGTTTGAAAATAGATAAGATCAACAATGTTTGAGCATGTCCAAATGCTTGCAGATTGGCTGGATTTCCTCCCTAGGTAGTTATTCATATTTAAAATTTATTTCAATAGAGAGGGAAAACATTGTTAAGAAGAATGTTCCCTCTCTGTTGAAATAAATTTAAATATGAATAACTCCCTTAGGAGGAAATTCAGCCAATCTGCAAGTTTTCGAACATACTCAAACATTGTTGAATTAACTACCTGGTTAAAGAAGAAGTATAAAAATTGAAATTTTGTTTTCAGGCGTTGCCTAGTAGGTGATTTGGTTCAGCCGGATGAATCTCACCCACATAATAAAGATTTCAGCTCCTTTACTTCACAAAAGTCAACAGATGAAAGAATTGAAGAAATATATAAGTTCTAATATGGGCAGAGTGGAGAATGTTACACAGTATGTAATGTGGCCACTTAAACCAGCCATTGACAGGTCATAAACCCTGTAGATGCCTAGACTTCTACATTAACTTCTTTTCAATGTTCTTCATCTCTGTTGTAATATGTTAATAATACATGCCTTCGTTTATTTTTAATACAAAAAATAGTTTAATTATACGTACGATAAGGTTTAATTATTTTTAAAGTCTGGCTTACAAACTAAAACAGCCAGCACTAGAAAAATTATAATATATGTTATGTCGTTATGTATTGATTATATTATTTTTTGTTCATATTAGGGTACTTTATAGTAAAGAATCACTTAATTGATTTTTAATGATGAATTCAAAAGTTATTTTATTTTGTTTTAAAAATGAATTCAAGTGGTTTTTTAAAGTCTGACTAACTTCAAAAACCTAAAATATGCATTTTACAGAAAACAGCCAGATCTAATATTGAATTGAACCTCCTACAAACTCTGAATGTATGAGGTTACATTAATTTTCATGACATTTTGACATCATAGAATTTTTAGAAGGAGATTATTACAGTTTTTTGTATTAAAGGAGCCTGGCTGTTTTAACCAGAACATAGAATGAACCATCCTGAACTTAATAACACTACAATCTCATTTTTTCAAAATTGTGGACTGGCTGCTTTCTGCATAACTGTGTTCAAATCAAGTTAGCCTTAAAGTCTGCATTACGTGATGAGTTAAACATCCCGTAAAGGAATGCAGACTACAATTGCCAAACAAATAAATCAATAACCAATTCAGATGTTTAACTTTTCTTTTTTTTTTAACGTTCATATAATTTACCTAAATATTTCAATTTTGATGGTCATTTTCAACGAGTTGTAAATAATGGAAATCACGTTAGAGTAGAGTGGGGTTCGAACTTCAGACCTGTGATCCGTGATTCTGCAACACTAGCCACGGGACCACAACCCGGTTCTTAAATAAACTTAATGCATTCTGCCAGTATAGACTCGTTATATACCTCCGTTTAGTTACAACAATTCGCGAACAGTACACGCTTATAATGCTATTCTGAATCGACTCTATGTACTCGGCAATAACTATTCCGACGTAGCTGATATTTTTAACATAAAGTATAGTTTATGTAAATCAACTCTATATACGATTATTTACGTTTGTTAGATTAAAGTTCTTTCTATGTTTACGTTTGTATGGGTACTATTAAATAAATAATAAATCAATTTCGACAATTTTCGTGAGTAATCAGTTCAAGAGCGCTGTCTATCTACAGGCTAACTCCTAACTAATTATTAGGTACTTACAGGCAAATTTTACAAATCATTTAATACACATATCATGTTTGTACTTCTAGGAATAACATTTAAAAAGGAGCTCTTTTCAAGTCAGGAAACGATTTCACAAACAAACGAGCTTTTTCTGACAATCAATTATGTTGCACAATTTCGAATTACTGGAAGAAGAGCGTTCCACGACAAAAACCGGCTATTTCAAAAGCCATATCGCCAAATTTTGAACTCTGGTTGCGTGAATGAGGTTGCATCACCTTCCCTACAGCAGAAGAGGACGCTGAGCGGAGAGTGACGCGCCTATGTTTTTTATATTTGTCCATTCTTAATCATATATTAACGTTTGACTGTTTGAATTTGAAACAAAATTAAATAAATAAAAATGTATCACAATAATATATTTATAAAACTTTAATATCAGAGACATTGCGTCTCAATACCGGTTCAAATAAAAGAGAATTTTAAAAACAGTGTCAGAGGGCGAGTTATTTAACTCTTAACGTTCTCGTTGAAGGAAGCTGGAACAGCGTAAAGTCGGGCCAAGATGCCGAGGAGCGGCACAAAGCTGTCTGGAACGTGAATTAAATATTCAACCCCCCGATGTCTCTTCAGTGCTGAAAGCGCTGTCCAAACATCCGACAGCTTGTCTTTTGATGACGATCATAAATAAGGGAAGGGTGATGTCAAACGACATCCCATTCTTCTCATTTTCTCATATTTAATTTTTTAAATAAAAATTAAGATTCTAATTCCGGGTCAAATTCACAGGCATGAGTCATTTTCGGTTGAGTCACTTTAAACGGTGTAACTGTACTAATTAAATGTAGGAATTTTGTTGTAAATAAATAATAATAAATATAAAAGCGAATCTTAATCATCAAAAAACAACGAACGACTAAAGATTTTAAAAACAGAAATTTAATTTGATTCAATAGATATAAATATATAATATATTTTCAGATTGTCCAAATGTTTGTAGACAAAGGTTGGCTTTTACTCCTATGGAGCTATTGACCCATGTATATCTATAAAGTCACACAAACCAAAATATAATAATATATTTGATTTATTATAGAAATGAAAGACGAGTGATACTTTGATGCAATATCTTGTTGGAATATCCAGTGACCGGTTTCATCGCTTTCGCGACATCTTCGAGACTGGCATCTTTATTAAGGTGTTCAATGTATTTATGCAAAACAGAGGTAAGGATATAGAATTCAAAATTATATGAAAGTAAATTAAATAAAAGTGTTTTTATCTTAATGATCATTATCAAATTTTTTTCGGGTTAACTAATGAATTGATATAATGCTATTTTAATGAGTTTAAGTATATTGTTATCCTCCGAAGGACGGGACACTAAACAAAAAAATAATATACAAAACCTCATTAAAATAGCACTATACCAACTCATTAGTTAACCCAAAAAAAATTTGCTAATGATCCTTAGGATATAAATAATTTTGTTTAATTTACTTTCATATCATTTTGGATTCTCTATCCTTACCTCTGTTTTCTCTTTTCGAACTCCTTAATAAAGATACCAGTCTCGAAGATGTTGCAAAAAAGATGAAACCTGTCACTGGATATTCCGAATTTGCGGATTATAGTATCACTCGTCTTTTATTTCTTTAATAAATAACAATGAATTTGCGTCAAAAATTTTCACTTACAAACTTAATTGTTTAACATATTTGATATTATGTCTCGCCTACTTTTAAAACTTATGAAGTCATGATTTTCTTTTCCAGGCCTAAACTTAATAATTGTTTTTGAAAATTATGAAAAATAGGTTGTAAAATAATATTTTATGTTACACGATTTTTTGCATCGTTTGCAAATTATTTTATTATAATTCATATTAAAAAAGAGATAAAGAACATTTTAGAGAAGAGAATATGGAATTTTAAGCATTCAAAGGGCTTTTGACTGGTCATTTGCTGGTTTCAGTGGCTACATTATACTATAAAACACCTTTGATAAGTGGAATAACCACCTTGATTTAGATGTTACTGATTAATTCGTTTGTTTTTTAATAGAATCCATAATGGCACGGTGAACAATATTATGTATTTAGTTTTATATCACCCGTCGATGGGAAGAGTGCTCTCCCGAAACTGTTGTTCTTGTAAAATAATAAAAATTGTGTTACACTAATAACAAAGTTTAATTCTCATAATAATTTATAATGAAATGTTATGAAGTAAAGGGATTTTGAGTATTATTCAATCAAATTCTATAACCTACTTCCACTATCTATTAAAACAATTAGTAGCGAAAAAATGTTCGAAAAGGCTTTACAAAAATGAATAGTGGAACTAGGTAGAAGTAAAATGGATTGTCTCATTCGCCCAAACCAATATTGAATCAATTGCTCTACAAGTGTATAGCTTATGTTAGGTTTTTGTTCTTTCATTGTGCGTTTTGCAATATAAATAATATCGATGTAAATAAATTAATTATGAACATAAGTATGTAGTGTTTAAAACTGTAAGAATATTTTGTTAATTATTTATATTAGTCTTTTTTGTTTATTCTCAAATGTAAATTATTTTTTTTAAAAGTATATTGTTAAGTTTCCTCGGCACGGGTAATCCCAGTGTGGTCACATTATTTTTATTATTAATTATAGTTTGTAAGACAAAAAATATGAATAACTATAAATATAAAATATGAATTGAATGCCGATTCAATTAATAACATTATACATTGTTTAACATTGACCATTCTGCCAATGTTTGAACATTCATATTTCTACAATTATTCAATCGTCTGATGTTTTTTTTGTGAAGTTATTAAGTACACAGTTTAAAGCCGCCACCTGAGAAAATAAATAATTTTTCAACTTCTACCATTACCCTCTCGTATCATATTTAAATGACAAAATCTTTACAAATTAATTTGATAAACTGTTTCTCATGACCATGTTTCTAATAAAATTATAAATAGTTGTTTAGAATGTCAAAGGTTCAGGGATATTCGCTAAAAGAAGAGTTTAGAATAAATTGCATTGTAAGCTACAATGCACTTAGTAATTGCGATTCCGACACACCTGCAAACCGAAGCGAAGGTAAATGTTATCTTAATTGTGCAAGCAACTGTAGGTTAAGGGAGTTTCGAGTTAAGTCATAATTTAATCCAGTATTAAATTTCTTGACAAAACAATTACTTCATGTTTCAGAGGAATAAGAGCGTTATATCTGGAAATTTTATTGATTTTGCTTCTATGTATGCAATTTGTAAAAATGTAGTCCTTAAAAAAATTTTAAAAAATTTTTGGGTGCCGAAAAGCGGACTGTATAATATAAAATTAATATCATTTTATTTTGTACAAAATTGGAGTATTTGTATCAAGGAAAGAAGCACGGCAATGGTTCTACCTTTGATGCGATGAAGATGTTCTTCAATATTGGCGCGCTAGTTGATAAAGTTCACTGTGGATCATGATATTTAAAAATTCATCATGATAACTTTCACGACGACACGCGACGATTCCAAGAATTCTTATGTGTTGTGTTGTAATGCCAAAATTTTGTTTATAATGTTCCAAATCCATTTTTTTTATTTTTCTTAATCTTTTATCATGGGGATGGAAAAGAAAGGTAACCGGCCAGGAATAAAATCAATAAATCCTGTTTTGTACTAAAAAAGTACATATATTTAGTACATATATTTATGTATATTTATTTATTAGTAAGTTCCGCTCATTTTCAACTCATTGCGATAGTTCGTCGTTTGCCAACTCGATAAATTAACTTGATGGATGGATAACATTTACCTTAAAATAAAACTGATAGTTAAACAATGTTTCATTACGTCAATTGGGTTTAAATTGCGTTTGAACTCCTGGGGTGATATTTCAAACGCTCTCGCGGACGTGGAAAAATGTTTTATCTCGCGTATTTATGTACGAAATATGCGAGTTAAAGGTGTTTTCTACAGCCATATATGAACGCCAATATTTTGATAGTAATAAAAAAAAACATTAAAAACAAAAAAATATATATCAAAGAAATGCAAACCACGGCTCTTCATATAATATAAACTTAGAGTACATAATGTCACTTAAACATAAATGAGAAAGTTTTATATATACTTAAAACTTAAATGAATAATTACTTTTAATTCATGAGTACGTCCAGTATTTTTATTATTATCTGTCGAAAGAATATCTATCCAAGCCAGAATTTTTTGTGTGTCGTATTCAAATCACCAGGATTTTTCAAAGTTTTGTAATTATGATATTACTCTGCCCGTGACGTCACGAGTTCTTGTTGATGAGTTGTGATATTTAAAAGAAGAACCCCGTAGCTATCAAAATATACTAAACGTTGAAAAAAATTGGTTTCCGGAAACCGGAAATCTATCATACCGCATGTTAACGCTGTAATTTGTTGGCTGATTCACAAGAACTTGTGGCATGGTTCAAAGTTGTATAAAACATTTTTTATTACTTTTGTCTTGAATTTTCGAGAAACTTTGCCGAATAATTCAATGCTCTTATTTTTACTGCGGTTAAAAAAACATTTTGTACATCCAATTTTCAGTAGCATGAAACTCTCGCATTAACAAATTTAAAAGCACTTATTATTTAGGTTTTTTTTATTTCGAACAATTTCACAAGCTTTACTTTATGTGTATTTTTTAATATTTCGGCCTCTTGGTGAGCGTATTTGCCCACCATGCGTAAGGTCTCGGGTTTGATTCCCGACATGGTACCCTGGACTGGAACCTGAAGGGTAAAACTGATCATCTTACCTTAATGTGACAAAAATGATCAAGATACGCTTCTATAGGTGTACAAATGCGTGCACCATTAGGTGTGGAAATGGAATGATGATGATGATGTATAAATATAATAAAAGTATCATAAATACCTCTAAATATACGCAAATGCTTTTTATAGCAATATTAGAATATCTTTTGAGCGTTAAAACCGAATGTCAAAAGGACGAAATTCCCATCTTTATACTAAATATCTGATCAGTTTATAAACTACAGGAATTTGTTCTTATGTCGAAATTTAAACACAATTTAATTTACTGAAAAGCGAAACTTTGTCTGAGCATAAGGTATCATCATCCTTTGGGTAGATTTTCTGGAGTCAAAATGAGTGGCAAAGTTATTCAATTAAAAGTGAGACATTAATTAGACTTATTTTATTTAGTAAGAAAGGTAAATGGTACCGATTATAAAGTATTAATATTTCAATTTGAAAAAAATGTATTAATAAACAACGACTTTCAAAGAGTCACAAAGTGTTTGAAAACTATGAAACCAAGAAGATTATTATAAATAAACTTAAACAGTAATTGTGCGGTGGGGAGTTTGATAAAAATCAGTGGAGAGAGATGTGAGGATCACAAATATCATAGGAACTCCTAAAGTTATATTGAACAAATGGCCAAAAAACTAATTATTTTATATCAATATTACAATCTTCATATATATAATTCCTCTGTACGTTTGATGTCACCGTACTCCTCCTAAACGGCTTAACCGATTTACGTGCGGTTTTTAGAGACATATAGAGTTTTGCGGTGTGCGTGTTCGTAGACATTAAAATCTTCAATCGAACATGTAAAAAATAAGTTAAGAGCATAAATGTTTTATTCCTTGATCTACCAGGGTTGCATTCGAAGAGAATGCATTTGCAAAAAAATAGAAAGATGTTGTTTTTTTGTGTATGAAAAAGTTTGTTTTTGAATGTTTACAAACATCATTTGTTTTTTGTGGATCTCAATCAGATTCTTTCCTTAACTTCTTTATCATTTCTGCCCATTTATTTATTTTTATTGGATTTTTAGTCATACTAAAATAATATTTAATTCAAAACATTAATTTAAATCGTATTCCTATAAAGTACACCCCTATGTTGGTGAGAAGACCGGAGTTTGGCGTTTGCAAAAAGAATGCCATATTTGAAAAAAAAAATATTTTGTGTTTTGGAATTCAATCATAAATAAGTACCTCGGTACCTACTCAAATTCAATATTATTTGAATATCAAAACTTTTTAGTTTTAAAATTTAATGGCAAACAAGTACCTAGGTAACTACTTATTAATAAGATATCTTTTTCCAAGGTAATAAATAGCACGAAAGCCAAAGTTTGGGCAGGACAACGTCTGTCGGGTCCGCTAGTATGTATATAAAATTTAAAATATCGACAACGATCTTATATTTCAAAGAGAAACATGGTAAGATAGTTCAATAGCTTCAAATGAGTAGGGTTTTACTAACTCTTTGATATATAAATTTGACAAAATTCAAAGTACCTGTAAAAAATCAAGAGGCGGTTGAGAGATAATTGGCATAAATATTAAATCTCCTCGTGCAAACACTTGAATGACTGTGTGGTGCGAGTATTAACATTATGAAACAATTTAATCTCTTATTTTTGGATTTGATAAATGTTTACGAGTAGCTGAAGCCTCGTGGTGTAATGGTCAGCGCGTTGGCCCACTATGCAAGAGGTCTTAGGTTTGATTCCCGACATGTTAAATATTAAATGTTTATTTAAAAGGGTGTTTTTACACTAGAACATTTAATTGTCCCTGGACTGGTACATTAGAAGCATAAGACTTATCATCTTACCTTCGCGTAACAAAAATGATCAAGATACGCTGCGATTGGTTTACAAATGCAGTGTCCTATGCACCATTATGTTAATTTAACTAAATCATTTGATAATCTTGTGACTGTTGATATACATTATCCCCCATTAGATTATATGTTTAAGAAAGTCATGATTCTATTGCTGAATTTCGTAATTTTTAGAAAGCAGATTATGTTTTATAAATGTATGTAGGTATTAACAAATTACAACAGGGATGAAGAACACTTAAGAGAAGGGAATATGGAAGTCAAGGCATTTACAGGGCTGTGACCTGTCATTGGCTGGTTTAAGTGGCCACTTTACACACGGTGTAACATTCACCATTTTGCCTATGTTTAAAGATCCATATTTCTTAAATTTAAACTAACTAACTTAAAAAATCTGTTTTTTTTAATTTTTTTTTTTTATTTATTTTAACATATTTGTTATTTATTAATTATAAACAAATATTATCATTACACAAATATAAGTTTATTTTGAGTTGTGTTATTTTATGTTTTACCACAAAAAATATTATGGACTGTAAACTAACAGATACTTTCATTAGGCAAACGTAAAAAAAACATTAAAAAATTATTTGGTAATTAAGTAAATTAATACCGTTTAATATTATAATACGATGGCTTATTAATAGAAAGCCGGGTAAAAAACTCTAATACCCTGGCAATACTAACAAAATGTCCATTTTGTTTTCTTTTACAATCTAAAAGACGTAAAATAAATGAATCTTTTATAATATTATTTGTGAATTCGCTAATTACACATGGAATGAGACCCCACTCTATTCCCATTTAATCCCAGTAGTATGTTGACACTTAAAAACGACACGAAACGGCATAATTGAATTTAAATCAGCAGTTGCGTACTTAGCGACGTCTACAGTGTAACTAATGGCCAAAATGTAAAACTACTCATTTATGAGTAGATTAGTCGGCTTTAGTTTGGTGCACGTACGCGGTTTATGGACTATTGTAATTCTTTGACTAAAAACTATGCAATGCCCTATTCCATTCTGATACTTGTTCGTCTGATGAGTTTGTTCAATAGTTTTTACACTGTAGAAAGTTACAATGTTCATCATCATTGTCAAACCCGCGCCTAGTTGCCCATGTTTTGAAACAGTAAACTTAGTGTATCTTAATGACGTATTACAGGAACGTAAGTTGATCAGTCTTACACAACAAGTGCCAATCCAGTGACGATGAAACGTTGCAGTGTCAAACCACCTTATAAACAAATATGTAATGTTGACTCTTTCAGAAATCGAACCTAGAACCTCAAACACGGTAAAAAAACATGCCAACCACTTTCCTACAAGCCTAGATTTTTTCCATTCGATTTCTCTTTCAGAATTTTCACCTGAGAGTAAATCACTCGTTTAAAATGTACAATTCAAATGCTAACAATCCTATTTTATCTCGCCTTATAACACATTATTTTTTTCGTCTATTAAAGTTGAACACTTGAATGAATAAATTTTATAAACGATAAAATTTAGGTTATGTTTTTATTATAAATAAAAATAAATTCTTTTCACAAATATTATATTTTTAAATACGCATGAAAGATCAGTCTACTTCCAAAGGTTTTTATTTTATTCGAAAAAGATATATTGCTACCATAACATATGATTTTTTAACAACACGGTTCCTTGGAATCTTCGTGATATTATTTTAATATTATAAGAACGCTCGTATGTTTTTCTTGAAATAAAATACGTTACAACGATCATAAAAGTACAACATATTATACTGAAATTATTTTACAAGAAGCACTTTACTATACTCTTGTCTTTAAAGTTCTGTCAGTCGTTATATTCCAATTACGTTCAAAAGCTTTTTTTTAAATGTACCAAAAAATACATATTAATTTTTAATTTTTGTAAACAGTAACAGTAAAGTCGTAATTAATTTGGTGTTTCTTTCGTATGCAAATTATGTAGTATTATTGTATTATATTATACTATTCAACGTACATTTTTTCTCTTATCGCCACTCTCTCAAATAACCAACCTACTTCATTAACAGCACATTATATTTTCCATATTTTAAAATTGGACCCCCCCGTGAGAATTGGTTTTTTCAGTTTTAATTTTATATTTTAGATTATGTGGACAAAATGCAACATGGGGTATTAAAAAGTTAAAATATACAAAAATAAAAGGAAAACAAGAAAGAACGATTTTTATGAATATCTTTTCATATAATAGTGAAAGTTGTTGAAATAATTATAACTTAAAATTTTAACAAAAAAACAAAGAAATCACCCTTTGAACTGACTTTTTGTTTCAAATTGTATTTAATAATAATCCCCTAGTGGCGACTTTAATATAAATTGTAATGTCTAGTACATACTATATACATATACAATATAATAAACTAGTCGCCGAGAGATAAACACGTTTAAAATCACTTTTAAACACCAATTATTGGTATGTAACAGATCGTCTACATTGGGCATTATTGAGTTAATAAATCTTCAATAATAAGTCCAGTAAATATTTTTTTTTATATCAAAAACATTTTCAACTTTGTGGCATGACATTTTATACATATTTATTTATAAATTTTAACACTTTTACTTCCTTGTCACCAGGACTTGAACTTCAGTCAATAAATATATAAGTCTTGTAACTAGTATTTATTCTATAAATATTGAATAAACTTTTGACAAATGGAGTAGTTTTCATTGGGATATTAGATTACGTGTGTGTTAAAAGCGATTTTAGTTTGTCAGTTGTGATTCTGAAGTTTTTAGTCCTGAAACGTAATTTGATTATCATGTCGACACGTCCTTAACAAACAAAATTAATGTTCACTTTCTCTACTAACGAGCAAATTTTCATAGATAAAAGTTTTGTCCAACATTTTAAGTATGCTTTCTATAACTAAATCATACAGTAATTTAAATGAGACGTGTGTCAGTCTCGTTTTTACGTTCGTGTTAATATAAATTAATAATTATGGATAACTTATATAGCGCCACTTTCGTAATATAATACCTCAAGGGCGCTTTACAAAGTGATTATATAAAGATTATATAAATCTATGTATTCTACTTGTTGAATAATTAACATCATACTTTTGAAAATAAAATTAAACATAATATTTCGTTTAAACAACACGTGTTTTCTGGCATTCTCTGAATTTATTTATCATTTTTTTCAATGAGATATCAGTTTCAAACAACTTTTTGAAGTATATCATACATTGAAAAGTTCCTAACTCTGTCTGCTAGACTTACGTATTTTCTTTCTCTTAGGTATTCTTTAGCTCCATGAGAATATTTAAATGTGTTATAATTTTATGTTTTTTTCTTTATATATATTCTATGTTTTTATTTTTTTCTCTGATATACTCGTATATTCAAAATTAAATAAACAACTACAACAGTGAAGTCACTCTCCAAGCACAAGAAAGAGTTAGCCTCTTTTATGAGAGTAACAGTGATAACATTTACTAGATGTATAAAAGTAGATCTGTGTAGAATTTTAAAAAAACATGAACTTTTTGTAAAATTATTTTTTTATATAAATAATAATAATAAAACTATTTATTTTTTTGAAAGGCACGGGTAATTTCAGTGGGGTCAAAAATTTATATTATTTATCTTTGATTATGATGGAAAATAAGGAATAAATAGATAATTAGTATATAAATATACTGTATTTTGTTATCTGTTGAAAAGTGGGTAAATATTTGGTGCTCACATAAGTTATATCCGTTTTTTTCCAAATTTGAAAATGAGCACCGATTTTTTTTTTTAAATCCCAATAAATATTCGTTATTTCAAAGAAAACTTCCCGTTCTACCGAGATATTGTGCTTGCTTTTACGTATCATGCATAATTTGATTTGATTATACAAACCTTAAAAATAGAATGTCAAGTTGACGAATGTGAGCATTTTCTACTCCCCTTTTGTTTGCGTTTAATCGAGGGGAAAATGCTACCAAAGCTGCTCGCGATATTTGCACAGTCTACGGTAAAGATGCTATGAATTACTGACTAATTTGTTGTAAAATAATGATGCAGTACATATTATTGAAATTTGACGGTGTTAACATAATTTGTGCCCATTTTTTTTAGAATAAAAAAAACGACACAACAAAAAAAAAAATATTTATTGGCTTGACATTCCATTTTTAAGTCTTGTAATCAAATAAAATAACATTTGTTACACAAAATATTTTTTTTTCTTTCAAACGAAATATTAATAACCATTACCATTTTGATTTATTTTTCATGATCACTTAAATTTGGAAAAAAACGGACAAAACTTATGATAACATCCAATATATTAATTTGTTCTTTTTTAGATTGAGTCACATACATACATATTTTTTGTTTTTTTAAGCATTTTGTGTAAACACGCCATGGCAAAAAAAAATCCTGCACTAATATATAATTCTCATTGCATCTTTTGATACAATTAGGCTCGTAAACAAAAATTTTGATTTCGCAGAGCCCATCAAAGCGCTCCTTCAAATTTATAAAAGATCGCATATCCGTTTTTGCCATATTAAAACAGATTTGTCTATCGCAGACAAGTTGAAACACGAACATTTTGGATCCTGGGTTTAATTCATAACCATGTTGACATAAAATATTAGTTTCAAGGGGTATTTTTTACTGCAACTGGTGATACTTAGTGCTTTATTCACCAAAAGGTCAGAAAATAATGATAATAATAGAAATATTTACAACATACATATACTTTATGATCTACCTCTAATTTAATTATGGAAATCCTTTTGAAAACTCTTGAAGTGAAACTGAAAATTCTTTGCGAGGGAACTCGTGAAATATTTAATGTCTTGAAAGTAAAATACTGTTTTTTCAAGTCGTGTTGAAAATTCACGAAATTTTATTTCTTCAAAAGTATATAAAATCAAGTCAGAATGTAATATGATAAATGACTCGTACGTTTCGGTTATTTTGATTATTTCAACTTTGTTTTCCTTAAAATCCTTAAAACTAAAAAAGGGGGATTATTTAGATAGGGAATAATTTTAATTGTTATCATCCTTGACATGTATTATAAATGTAATGTTGAAGGCCGTTATTTTAATTTATTTTTTTCGGGAGTTGCATATTGTTTTCCCTTGATGTAGGTACAAGGTTTATATTTACTTCAAAGAGATAGTAACTTGTTTGTTTACTTAAAAAAATTATATTCTATTAAATTAAATTTAATGAAAAACATTATAAAGTCGACATGTTATAAATCCGTGATGACTAATTTACAATTACCATTACTGTTAAGCAGGAGGGCAATAAATGACCTCTTGTTTATTTATAAATTATTAAATAATAAAATAGATTGCCCCGAACTGTTAACTTTAATAAACTTTCGTATTCCACATAGACCAACAAGACTAATTTTTTGGTTTAACAGTCATCATCATGTTACTAATTATTCATCGAACCCACCATTTATTCGCACACAGCGACTTACAAACCAATACAGTGATGATTAATATTTATTTTATACCACGACGCTGATGATCAAGTCCTGTGTTTTGAAAAATAATTAATTATTTAAAATTTAAGAAACGATAAGTTCTTTAATTTTGTTTGAACATTTTACTTATGTTTTTTTTAATTATTATAAAATTACATCATTGTATAGTATTAATATGAACCATAATGTTAACTTTTTAACATTTCTTTTAAAGGACTTTTTTGATATTTTTTATTCTCTTTCCCTTTAATTTAAAATTGATATTTTCTTTGGTTTACTTTTCTTTTATATAAGTTGATATTTATGTTTGTTACAGATATATATATTTTTTAAATATGAAAACTGTCTACTTTTTTCTACCTTTTTCGATGTTTATGTTTTTTTTTATATTATGCATTTTTTTACTTTATTTTTTTTACTGGTTTTATTCTTAACGAGTAAAAGTTCATGGAACCGTAATTAAATAAATTAATAAATGGTTATAATATTTTAGTATTCAGTGGGATGTTTTGCCTGTGGCCTGATTTAGGAGCTTCTTTGAATAGATGCTTCAGTAACAAAGAAACCACAGAAAACTTTCTAGAAGTGTCAAGGTTTAGACCACAACACAAGTGGTAAATGTTTGAAAGATCGAAAACTCGACTTATCAGTTTTTGTGAAACTGAGAATTGAAAGTTACAGAAAATATTGTTTACTTAGGAATTGGGTGTGATTTTTTCAATTCGATTAATCAACATCAAGTTATTTTATCGACAGTAATATCGATAAGTAAAGCGTGTCAAAAATCTTTGATGGAGTTTAGTGTTTTCCACGTTGGCGAGAGTAACAGCATCCGTCAAAATAACTGTTAACGTAAAAATGACGAATTTAAAATATTTTCTTTACTTTTTTTACGAAGAATGCTCTGATTTCCTGGAAATAGAAAAAAATGCTTACTGAAGATTATTTTACAATATTTCAAGAATTTTTACTTTAAGTAAAAATGCAGGTTTAACTCTCTAGAACGTTTGTTCAGGTTAAAATAAATTTTAACAAAGATAGCAAACTTCTTTAACGAGAAATAAAGAAGTTTACCGGTTTCTGATCTGTCGTTAGCTAATTAAAATATCTGCATGATTAAAGGTCAATTATACCAAGAAAAAATTAGAGTCCAAATAAAATTTGTCTGAACTATATATAACTCTAAGTATTATTGTTAGGGCAAAGTAGCATCAAAAATTGCTTACGTTAAGAAAAGTTTGAAGTTGAAGAATTGTTTAATTTTCGTCATAGTAGACAAATTGGGTTGTATAAAAAATGAAAGATAAAACTCCTCATGATAAAGTTATAATCAAATAATTAGTTATTTAACTATGACTTTTATTAAACTTCTTTTTAATTGTACTCAAAAACAATTGATCTGAATTTAAGCAACAAATTTAAAAGAAATTTTAGGCGTTGCCAAGAAAGTGAAATAATTAAGATAAAAATCACATTGTGATTTAATTTCACAAAAATCAACAAATGCAATATTTCCATTCAAATAAAGGTAAAATATTATAAACAGACAGATTATAAACATTTATATTCTTCTTATTGTCTATCTCTGCAGGTATTGTTTCACCTTCTTCAATAATTGTCAACAACAAATTAATTTCTATCTTACTTCGTTCGTCATAATACATGTCGGCCTCGTGCTGTAATTGTAGGCGCGTTGTGGTTGATATGAAATATTCCCATTCAAATAAAGGTAAAATATTATAAACAGACAGACGACAAACATTGATATTCATCTTCCATTATCGAAGATATTGTCTATCTCCGCAGATATTGTTTCAGATTCTCCAATAATTGTCAACAACAAATTAATTTCTATCTTACTTCATTCGTCATAATACATGTCGGCCTCGTGCTGTAATTGTAGGCGCGTTGTGGTTGATATGAAATATTTTCATTCAAATGAAGGTAAAATATTATAAACAGACAGACGACAAACATTGAAATTCATCTTTCATTATCGAAGATATTGTCTATCTCCGCAGATATTGTTTCACATTCTCCAATAATTGTCAACAACAAATTAATTTCTATCTTACTACATTCGTCATAATACATGTCGTTCTCGTGGTGTAATGTAAGCACGTTATGGTTGATGGTGAAATATTTATTTAAAAGGGTGGAGGGGCCATGTGGCCATGTGGAGCGGTGCGTGAGAGGTGGCTAAGGAAAAAGGTTTGGATCCCAGCAGAAATTTATAAGAATCTCCTACCTTCCGGACCTATCTTGTTTTTGACAGGATGCTGGAGATGGCTCTGGGGCACTTCACTTCTCACTTAGTTTTTGAGGTGGTTTTGCGATGCGGAACGGTAAACGGCGGCGGTCAAGACGACTCGGTGGTCAGTTCTTAAATCAACTACTACTGGGCGGTGAGGGACATGGGTGCGGGCGGGTGAGAATATTAATGTGGGTCATATAAATTATAAATAAAAATAAATAAGTTTATAATATCGGTGCAACCAAAGGGTGTTTTTGTACAAGAATATTTCATAGTCCCTGGGCAGCAGTGACAAATGGTGATTTTATTTACAGGTTAGCTGTAAAAAAATCTCATATATTTGTACCTACATAGGAGGTACATAATATAATGTTAGTGACAAATTGATGTTTTTCTATGGTTATGTGTGATACAACAACTCTCATTCATGAAATCAATTCAAACGACGTAACTTCGTGATATATTATATTTTATAGATATATTATCCATTACTTTAATATATAATTCATTCAAAAATAAATAAAAAATGCCATTATGAATTCAGTCAATATTAGGTATTCAATTGAAATATCAACTGGCCGCATTGTTCTAGTAATAAATAGTGCTAAAAACGGCCGCGTGGAGCGCTATATGTCCTGCAATATGACGCATGAAAGTAATTATGGTCTTTTGTCAAAAGTACTATCTCAAAGAAAAATAGTCCTTAAGAAACGCCGTTTAAAATACAGTTTTCCAAATCAAGAATCTTTAAATAATTTGTGTAATCTGCAAGTTTAATCTAGGAGAAAAAACCCGCACTGGGGTTAATACATTCAAAATATAGTATACTTATTTGTGTAAAAAAAATTAACTGGAATAATCGGCTAGTTTCTTGGCTCACCGCAGGCGCTGGGGGCGCTTTATTAAAATTTATATTTATATTAGGATAAAAATACAAACTGTGGAAATGATTTAAAATAAATGGTAATTATTCATTTGTAAATAAAGTTACAATAAAACATTATTATGGTTAGTCAAATATAATAGTAAGCTGCGCTAAATCGCTTCTATACACGGTTCACCCCTGCTGGGCAGATACCTAAAAACTGATTATCTCACCTTCATGTAACAAAAATGATTAAGATACGCTGCAATTGGTGCACCGATGCAGCGCCTTAGGCACCATTAGGTGCGAAAAGGCAATGATGAAGATGATACTGTGGCGAGCACCCGTCCTGTAATACGACATCCTGTGTTGATTAACTTATTTATCCTTCATAAAACATGTGAGAGATTAAATATATCCCCCAGCAAGCGTTTAGTTCCGAGTACGGGTAATGATCTGCTTAATTATTAATGTGAAGTGTGAGATGGTTTATAAGCTTTTAAGGGAATATGAGAGCTGTTTTAACCAGCTGGGACTTATTAAATCTAAATTAACAAGTATCTACTAAACTCAAAGGTCAAAGGTATGATTTATTTCAAAGTGAATAGTTAAAGACAGTCTATGTGATTTTTTGTTGTTGTTGAGATCAATATTGGATAAAGTTTAAAATACTTACGTTCGGTAAAACTGGTTTTAAAACAAACGGAATTTCTATCGGTTTCCCTCATATTTCGTCATTTTTTTCCGGTTATTTTATCAAATTTCTAGTTTATAATATGCAATCTTAATTGATTTGAACTTTTTTAGCATAAATTCAAGGGCTGAATTTTTTAAAAATATTTTTTCAAACCACTATTAAATCCACAAATAATTCATCAAATACAAAGACACAGCTTATAGTGATAAAATCAGGAACGACCCATGTCTGTAAACTTAACCCTACTCGCTAGAAAATGTTGTATTGAGTCGGGACATTTGTAATGATCTAATACCTATACATGCATACAAATAAACGAATATACATATTTACATATGAAAAATACAATGCAAGAACGGGTTCATTGACAAATAACGAATTTCGCAGGAGAGAAAAAATAAGAAAAAAAAAACGTATTTGTGGAGCTGTGGGTGCACGTATTTAATAAAATATGTTTGTAATTCTCCTCTACAGACGCAAATCGTGGCAATTTACTAGGGCTCTAAACAACAACTGAGTTTTGAAAATAGATGTCTCAGAATGCTTCTTGAGAGCCTTAACCACGCTTGTCTACTTTACGAGGCATCAGGTTCTCAACGTCCTGGACGTCCACTGCTGACTGTTCGTCGGCAGTGTATGTCGGAAATTCAGGACAAGAACCTGACTTGGGAGAACGCACAAGAGCTGGCAGCCGATCGAGATGCATGGAGGTTCTTTGTGGATACTATTTGATCCAAATAGGGAGCGGACATGGAATGATGGTTATAATGTTTTTAATTAATGTAATATTTGTTGACATACAATCAGATAAAAGAACTAACAAAAACGTGTACTTTCTTTTTTTTAAAACTTTTTTTGTGAACTGACAAAAATGAGCTCCTTGCAGCAATTGTCGGTTTTGGACTATTTTATTGTCAGCCGTTTATAAGACAATGAACCACATTTTCTTAGTTTTGAATATTCCGTTTTATCAAACTCATTCAGGAGAAAGAAATGGAATTTATATCTCGAAAATCAAAAAAATTCAATGAGCTCGTTTTCGCCGTGTACCCTTCAAATTATATTAACATTCTGAGCACCGGCCGAATACACATAGAATTTACTCTGTGCCCGGCCCATTTTTGTGAAATTTCATGCTTTGTGAAGGGTTTCTTCAATGTGTCATAATTATTATGAAAATATTGGGTTAAATCAATTGAAACTTCTCATAGTTATTTGAAACAATTTAATAAGACATTTATGTATGATGGTTTTGCCAACATTAGCCTTTATGGAGAGCCACATTGCAATGTTCGCACATACACAGGGTCTCATTCCTTTTTTGTGCTTTGTATATCGGAGCCGTGCAAACATGTGTTTTTAATAATCACGCATTGTGTCCCAGTCCCGTGTTTTACGTGGTTTACCAGCAGCAAAAAAGTACTAATAAAAGTCACGAGACGTTAATAAAATGCACTTTTTAGACAGCTGGTAAACCACATTAAAACACGGGACCGGGACACAACGCGTAGTTATATAATCACGTGTATACATGGCTCCGGGATACTAAGTGTTAATGTATACACATTATGTATTGGTTTTCCAACGTTTTACCCAAATGTTTCAATTAATGGGCTATTTTTACAATGTTGTAAATAACCCAATGCAAAAAAATGAGTTATTATTATGATCAAACAAACAAACGAACAAACTATGGCCTTAATTCTCCAATGACCCGTCTTTGTCGTATTGTTAACTCAAGACAAGATCTGGACTTTTTTAGTTTAAGTTAACAACGATTTAAACGAGCACTAAATAAATAGTCCAGATCTTGTCTCGATGTACCTCTTGTTTGTCAATGCTTCTTTTCTTATTTTTTTTGATGTTTTAAACTATTCTTTTATTGTTATATTTAAACCCTATAAATTGTATACATGGACAATGTCCGTTAATAAATAAATAAAATAAAAAATGAGCTAACTTTGAATTTTTAAGTTACAAACTTTAAAATAAAAAAATATTTTTATTTTCTTATCTCAAATTGAATTACATTTTTGCTACATTTCTCATTTTTCGTTTTCACACTCAAAAAAATATTGTGGAAAGTGTTGTGTTACTGGAGAGATTGAGAGCATGACAAGAATTTGCATACAAGACGCCACATCAAGGGTGTGGATACACAAGGAAGAAGGCGATTAGACTGATGAATAAAACATTCCCCAATCGGATCCTAGAACGTCACATCCTGTGACAGGAGAAGAAATAGTATTACGGAAAGAGATTGCATTATCATTCTTATTTTTATCGCATACAATCGTTTTTCTTTTCGGCGTTCATACGTACATTGTAAATGGATTTCTGTAGCTCTGTTGCGTATTAAAAAATATTCCACTCAAACCCAGCAATGTTATTTCAAACGTTGTTTCGAAATACATTTTTTTTGTAAAATAATAATTAATACTCGTATAACGATTGGATTTGTTCTATATTTTTTTGTATTTGGGAGATCGGAGAGATCAATGCATTTATAAGATGCTTTAACCACTCGATTGCCAAACTGGCGGGATGAAAAATGTACCTTAACTCTCGGGAATTTTACCTGCGCACTCTCATTTTGAAGCCTTTTTTGTGATCCTAATTTTTACGTAAAAACGGAATATAATCGCCAGTGGATTGCTACTCTTGGTGGCCGCTTTTATGAACTATAAGTTTATTAGCTTTTAACTCTACAAAACGTCTATATAAATTAAAATAAAATTGAAAATTCGATCAAATAACACGACATTCTTAGAGTGTTAACTAAAATTTTGTACATTGCCATAGATACAACTAATAAAATAAAGACCGCATTACAAATTTGTACCTTCAAAAAAAAACTTTTATAAAATACAGAGACTATTTAAAATAGTAAAAGAATACGGTATTTATACAAATACTGTATCATTAGTCTATTTCAGTCGGTCAGTTTCATTATTCTATGGCGTTCATTTTCAAATTAATCTACCAGCTCGTTGTACTTGTTCGTTTGTAAAAATCGTAATATTGTTTAGTCATATTAGATATTACATATTTTTGAATTTCGAATAAAATATTATAGGTATAAAGTAATACAAACAATGTATAAACTGTTATTTTTTTTTACGAAAAAGCCCACGTTGAATTTATTCCGCGAACCACTTTATTGAAATACTGACAATGGTGGAGATCATATTACTTTATTTAGCTTTAAATACAATAAATAATAAAATAATACTTTTATCTCATAAAATTGAAAAACATTAAAGGTTAAAATCGCGATCCGTTGAATGTGGGTTTCGGCAATGAAGTCAACAACGTAATTTCATGGAAAATATTAATTCGTTTATTAAAAAAAATACAAAAATGCGTTTTGGGCCCTAACTAAAATAAACAAGGAGAATCCCGCTTGAATTAATTACGTTCCAAAACACAGCGGGTACTGAAATTGAAAGCTAAGATCCGCGCTCCAGCCATCGAGCGGTTAAATAATAAATAATTAAATAACAGTAGGTAGCGCAAGTAAAGTAAAGTTTAGGGAAAATTGCACAAAAAGAGTAAAATGTTAAAGTAAAATATATTATATAAATATATATATATAGCTTCACATTTTGCCCAGTTTGGCAAAAACACCAAAAAATCTTTTTAAATTTGACGTAACTTTTTATGGAACTGGCCGTAAATACTATGAACTATTTGGGAATGTTTTTCTTGGTATAAAAATAAAATATATATCCCGTATGCAAAGGAATTATTTGAAGGTTTTTAAAAATATTTAAGCAATTATTATTATACCTTAATTGGAATATATAAAAAAAATTTAACATACGTATTTTTAAAAAAAAAAATAAAATTGTGTTATTATTTTATTATACACATTTATGCAAACAACTGAGCTAAAACTATGTAAACTGTATTTAAATTAGTCTTAAATAACATTTAAAACAGGTATACAATAAAAACAGGAAAGTTAGCAACAAGTCTATCGCACTAAAAAACTATATTTTTTACGTTATGCCGACTACCAACTTGAGCATAAATAATACGAAATTTGAATATCGTTAAATAAAAATTAAATTGGTCATAATGTTGGTAGGCATATAGAACGCCCGATCTGAAATGGTTCATTTGGTCTACAACAATAAAAAAAAAAATACCTTTTCAGAAAGTAACTGAATCACAATATGCATTTAATTAGCACAAGAGTTAGTCTCTTTTTTTTAAGAGTTACAGTGATAACATTTACTAGATGTGTAAAAGTGGATATCTTTAGAATTTTACAAAAACATGTACTCTTTATGAAATTAATGAATAAAAAAAAAAAGGATTCTTGATTTTAAAAAATATGAACAAACCCTAATGTGTATATATAATAACGTTGTTTTTTTTATTTTTATTTTAATATATACATATGTACAGTGCGGTTGAATGTTTAATAAGCTTATGTTAATGCGTTAGTGCCTGTTAAGGAACCAAGTAAACATACAAATTTCGTTTGTGTTAGTAGGCACAATATCTTAAAGAAAATAATAATTATTGATTCATGTATCCATCATTATTTCTGCAGGGATACTGGATTACAACAGCCTCAAAACCCGTCGTAATTTTTTTCTAGGGAAACATTTTTATAAGCTGATTTCCGGAAGTATGGTATATAGGATTTACCAAATAAACTGAAAGAGATCAGTTTGTTGTATAATCCCAAAAATTATACCAGAGCGAGATCTCATGCACTGTTTTATGCACCGCGAATCTATACGAATGCAACTCAGAATTCACCCATGAATAGGGCAATTTGCTAGCTGAATGCGACTTCTGCCCATAATATGAATCTACTTTTCTGTACATATCGGCAGTTTAGCAGTTATCTGCTATATTTTTAAAAGCTTCTACCTTATCTTTAGTCTGCATTACGTGGTAGGTTACACGACCCGTAATAAATTGCAGACAATAATTTGCCAAATAAATAAGTAAATATATATTTTTTTGTTTTGTAGTTTCAGTGCTGCAGAGCAGCGTTTATTTGGTATTTTAAAATACAATTTGTTTCCCACTAAGTCTAAAGACTTTTCGGTAAGACACAAAAAAAAGTATGACTGGTTTATTTTACATTGTTTTATTTATGTTATACAAATTTATTTATTAACAGGCACTATAAAGTATTTAGAAGATATTTTATTTAAAAACGTTCTTTCGCGCACACGCAAGCAAAGTTTATTTGAGATTTAAATAGACTTTACCTACATAGTCACATTTTTTTATTGCATTTGCATTGGTTGGTTGGAAGAAATTGCCATTTGGCAATAAGATTTTTTTATTTTTTTATTTTTTATTTTCTTCTATTTCGGAAACATACAGTACAGTTACATTGTTTTATATTTTACACATTTAGACTTAACTCTAATGCACCAGTGAAGTTTCTATATTATAAAATAATTATATGCAAGGTTTATTAATTAAAGTACAAAAAAGAGAAGGAAAATAAACATAAATAGAAGTTGTTTAAAAATTAAAATTAAAGTAAAAAAATGAAGGAAATTTGTAAAAGTAATTAAAAGTTAAGAATTAAAATTAAACCAATGTACAACTAACATTATGTACAAAATATTAAATAAATTTAAAAAGAATACTACTTAAGGCAGATAATAACTTTAAGGTACGGACTGTTAAATGCACTTTTCTCACCCCGAATCTTGTCTATGAAACGTTTTCCAAGATATTTATTTATCAATCTCCGCAAAATACCATACATTTTTTAAAAATCTTTTGATGCCAAAATTAGATACATACACCTGGCACATATATTATAATAAAATACTCATAATGTTTTTTTTTTAAATCTGGTTCCAATAAAATTAACGAAAGTGTACACTTTTCCCTAGACTTGTTTTTTTTTTATTTTTTAAATAAAATGAATGCTCAGTAGTTTCGTCACGTCTCTACACGTCACTTTGCCAGTTCAAAATAGTCGGGAGAACTGCCGTGTCTTTGTCACCTTCGACGTGCTCCCTGATGACATGACAATACTGACATGGCGTGCCAATCGTGTCATGATGTCAATCACTAGACCGACTAATAAACAACTCGATGTTACCATTATTATACAAGCGCAAGCGTTGGCATTTGTGTCTAATTAAAAAATTAACTATATATTAAAATGTGACGATGCGAATTTATTATCAATTTGATGTTAGTTTCAAATATGCTAAAAGAAATACTTACTTATATTTACGTATTACAAGAGAAGTGTAATTTTTTTTACAGGGCTTATGACCTGTCATTGGCTGGATTAAGTGGCCATTTCACACAATGAGTAAAATTCACAATTTTACCTACGTTTGAACATCCTAATTTCATCAATACTTCCATTTGTTTATTTTTGATGAATTTATTTGAATTAAACCAACTGGCCCGAGAGAAGTCTATAAAAATATTTAACGTTTTCAGGCGTTGCCAAGTGGGTGATATAATTCAGTCAGATGGACCTCGCCTACATCAATAAAGGTTTCAGCTCTGTAACTCTACCAAAATTAACGTGTAAGAGTTGAAGAAATATGGAGGAATAGGTGAAATGTGTGTGTAAAAAATGTGTGTAAAGTAGCCACTTAATCCAGCTAATGACAGGTCATAAATCCAGTAAATGTCTAGAGTTACATATTTCAACCTTTAAATTGCTATCCATTTATGTTGTAATATATTAATCTAAAACTCCTTCTGCGGGGTGAAAAGGGGTCTTTGTCTACAAACATTTGGCAAACTCAAAATATTGTTAACTTATTAATGCATTTAAATAATTGCGGCGTATTTTATTATTTGTTGACTTATCATTTATTATAGCTCTGCGTCCAGGCGAATAAAGAATACAGTTTTGTCTACGAAATAGAACCAGAACTCCAGACGAGTGTTTTCGACTCAATAACTGCTTTCATGTAATAATCCTGACTAAGTCAATTGAGTGAAGATAAGTTCACCTAGTTATATAGTAAGAAAAACGTTTTTCCTACCATTTTTGAGATCTTAAGTTCAATTCCTGGCAGAGTGTATGAGCAATATTTATTTTGAAGTTTTTTTGAACTGCAATATTTCATTGTTTCTGCATAGGTACCTGAAGCGCAAAACTGGTCACCTCACTTTTATGCAACGGATGATTGAACTAAGCTGTATTTGGTTTACTAATGCAGTGTCCTTTGCATCATCATTTAAACTTTTACTCCAAAACAGTGAGGTTAAATTAATAATAGCATTTTAAATGTTTTTTTTTCAAAATTTCACGTCTCCGCGACTTACCACTTAAAAGTTCGATTTCACAGTAAAAAATAGTTTTTAACGTGGTTCTACACTGTAATATTTCATCGTTCCTGTTCTGGCCCCTGAAGCGTAAGAGTGATCACCTTATCTTCAATTTAACGAAATTTATCAAAGTTCGCAGCAATTAGAGTACCAATTTAATGCCGTATGTACCTCTGGGTGCGACAGGTAAATTATGATGATGATCCAGAAGTGAAGTGGTCGCTTAAACCCTTAAAATTATGATAGATCACCCGGTAAATGTTAAGATTTTAATTTTCCTTTCTAAAATAGTGATTTGGTTTCGAGGTTTTACTTTTTGCGACATCTTCAAAACTCGTATCTTAATTATTAAACTATAGTGTAAATGTGTTCAAAAATTTCAATTTTTAATAAGGTTTCAGATTAATTACCAACAAAATCGGCGTTTAATATAATTGATTACAGCTTTGTTCGTACAATAGGAGAAACAAATATAAAAAAGGTACCAAGTATAAATTGTAAGGATGGTTGCTTTTTATTTAACTAGGTGTATGTAACCTGTTCTGAGGTGGCTAGAAATTATTCCTCAGCTATTTAAAAAAAAAATTTATTTCGATTGCATTATTATAAAAGTATATTAGTAAAATTGTTTTAAGATAAAAGCTCCATCTCATCATCTAACTGTTTTCTATATTGAGTCAACGACCATTGAGTTATATATTTCTTAAAGGAGTAAGTATTAATACTTCGTATTATATCGAACGGGAGATCATTGTATTTTTTCGGTGCATCTCGGTCTCGAAGATGTCGTGAAAGTGATGAAACCGATCCCTGGTTATTTTAAATGTGTGGTTTGTGTTACTTGTCTTTTATTTTTATATTGAATTACAATTAACATCCACCAAGAATTTTCACTAACAAAGTTGAACACTACTCAAAGAAGTTCTCTATTTTTGTTGAAAATATTTTGTAATATTCATCTTTCGTTTAAAATACAAGTGCCCATGAAATTGTTTTCTAAGTAGGTACTTTCGATCTGAGTTAAAATGGTGTTAGTCTTTCTGTCTCAAAAAATAATGTTTTCTTAGATACTAAACTTGACACCTCGGGTAGAATAATATTTCTGGAAGAGAGCGTCTCATCTTGATGACGCAACCTTTTCCTGCCATACTTTCCTCGCTTTTGATGAAAAGAAACCCTTATTTCACTGAGTAAATTGAACACGACCTGTTTTGTGTAATGAAATTAGTAAGAACGAATACCCTTTTAGCGGTGGATTATACTCTTTCAGCTCATTTCTAAAAAGAGACCCCGAAACTAATTGAATTCATTATCGATAATGCTTTATTTTCGCCAATTAGCCAAGTACTAAGAAGGCCAGCATCAATAAATATTTCGGCATTCTATTATCATCATAATACCCATCCTAGGGCACTACATTTGAACACTTAATGCAATGTTCCTTGATCATATGTCAATTGTAAACATTGAACCCGGGATCACTATCAAAGTAAATTGTTCCGGGAAAGAAAAATCCCAAACCACGTTTTTTTTAATAAGTTTTTTATGTGTCCAGGCGGATTAAGAATACAGATCTATATTTTAAAAAGAACCAAAACTTTGGAGAGTCTTTTCACATCAATGGCTGCTCTCAGGTAAAAATCCTGAATGAGGACATTGAGTACATAAGTCAGCTTCGTGGAATTGAAAAATTAATTCTTAAAGTTATTTTAACTGCTTTATTTCATTTTTCCTGGACTGGCACCTGAAGCGTAACCGGCTAATCACATCTTTTTTATTTTATTTTTAAATAAATTTGGACTCCTTTATTTAGTTGTCCTACGTGTCATATACTCAGAAAAAAACGTTTTTGTTTGTCTTGAAAATGGGATGTTCGATCACTGATTTTGGTTTATTACCTTTATGAGTCCAATCAGCATTTTTGCAAATTCCAAGAACAATGGCACGTGACAACTACTTTTAACGACTGTGTGGATATCTGTTAAGGATATTCCATTTTTCCTGCATTCTGTTTCAAGATTATGGCGATTATAAAAATGGGCGCTGAAATAACAGATGTTCAGTACTCTGTGAAGAAATATCATCGCATGGAAAATAGTCATCATTCCTTTATTAAAACTATATAGGTAACTTCTCATAGCTCCGTGTCCGGTAAAAATTTGGGTCGTTTCGAAAGTACTTTGGTGATGACGATGGAAGTTTGCTGCATCAGCCAGCGTTAAGAAAAACCTTTTAGTGATTTTACTTGTAAAAGAAGCGCGGTAATGATCCTCCCAACGCTGCTGCGTATTTTGTTTTATACAGCGTTTAGCAAAGCTAAGGGGAAATTCTGAAAAAAAAGGTGCCGTTCTTTTACAAGTTGCGGCTCTTGCTCGTTTATCTGCTCTCTCATTTCCTACGATACCAGCATGTCCTCTTGTCTAGCATATTTTAATAATCATCCTTCTGACTGAATATCTACAGTTAATGGATTTACCGACCATGTATCAGTTATAGCTTGAACGCCTGAACGACAATCTGATCATATTTTTGCAATAACTCACCCCTCTGGTGGTTTTTTTAATAACCGTTCGAGAGCTTCTCGTATTGTGAGCAGTTAATTCTGAAAAACTTTTTTTTAAGCCAATCAACAGGCTTATGGAAGCCTTAACAAATTGGCATTAATGAGAATATATATAACACTTAATCTAAAGAATCTTATAATCTTTTTAAATTTACAAAAGGGATAAATATGGCATAATATAGGCGGAAATGGCAAGTGAGTCATTGCGAGTCAAGAGTGACAACACCGCTTGCTTCTTTAATGCTTGCCCTTGCTGTAAGAACACATCGACGGTACCGTTTAATAAGATCTCGTTCACTGTTCTAAAGATTCTCGGCAGAGGGGAAAAGAATCCGATGTGAGTTTTATAATTTAATAACTTTACTTTACGTAAAAGATGATTGAAATAAGCTGCATTTGGTTTACAAATTCAGTCCCCTATGCACCACTGGATGCAGAAACAGGAATTATGATGACTTAAGCCACCGCAGTGAAATGTCTGTTACACACTTAATTTATTGTAAATTGCAAACGGATGAAAATAAATGTTTTAATGCGTAGTTAGAAAAGAAGACCAGTAGATTACTTAATACATATTTGTACACAATCATATTTGGTGCATAAGACACTGATTTCGGATACCAGACGCAGAGTATTTCGATAATTTGTTACATGAAACCTCAGTGCTCAAATGCTTGTCCTTGATTTGATAATGACCTTCCAGGGAATTGAAGCATGAAACAACTAGATTTTATTGTTGGAAAATAATATGAAAAATTTATAAATTGAACCCTGGACTACTATTCTAGTCCATAGTATATGTATCGTGAATAAAATGCTTGACATTTTTTAAAAAAGAACGCTTTTATTACAAAAGCAGATTTATATTATTAAAAATACATCATTTTATTTATTCACGTATTATAATACATGTGTATATACATATTTTTTTCCATTTTACAGGACTCACCATGTCAATTTATATCATTTGTCGGAGAAGATACTCTACATTAAAACATAAAATTATACTATTTGTATAATAATTATGACTACTTACTTAACTTTTAGAGAATTGATTTTTTCAGAATAATATTTAGATCATTTTCAAAAAATATATTAAAATAAAAATGATATTCTAACGAAATTAGAAATACATGGCTCAATTTTTTTATTCCTTGTAATTTTGCAAATCCTTTTATGCCCATTTTCACTTAAAACCCATTGTTATATGAATATGAAAAGAAATTTTCGTATTTATTGTTAAAATATGCATAAGCTCTGGTATTCGTCGAAATTTTGGTTTGCATTAATGTGTGAAAGTTAAATATTCGCCAGTTTTATTAAACATTTGTCAAGTTTTTTTAATACAATTAAGTATTTGGTTCTGGCATTAATTTGATCCAGTTATTTTATTTGAAACAAGGAAAAATGATCATGAAAATAATACCTCTTTTTAAAAAATAATAACAACTTTGATAAAAAAAAATTTAAGTTCATGTCCATAATTTTTAGAACAGTGATTTAAATTGATATTCATTTTACTTAAAATAATCATTATCCCTATTTTCGCACCCTAAGTTCAATCATCTATTATATAAAGGTAAGGTAATCAGTCTTACGCTTCAGGTGCCAGTCAAGGAACAAAGTAATATTGCAGTTTTAAAAAATCTTTAAAACCAATATTTTACCTACATCTTTATCATCATCATTCCGTTTCCGCACGTAATGGTGCATAGGGTACTGCATTGGTACGCCAATCGCAGCGTATCTTGATATTTTTTGTAACATGAAGAAAAGATGATCAGTTTTACTCATCCGGTGCCAGTCCAGGAGACTTTGAAATATTTTATTTTAAAACGACATTTTTAAGTTAATATTTCATGTCAACCATGTCGGGAATCGAACTCGAGACCTTTCGCATGGTAGGCAATCACGAGACTGATAATTTCACCTACACCTTTCCAGAAATAAAATCAAGAACCTCAAGAATAATAGGCGAACACGTCAACCAAAACACAAAGAGGCGGACATATCTCCACTTGATTTCTTTAGATAGGATTTATTCCTGAGAGCAGCCATCGAGTCAAAAACAGTGTTCTGGTTCTATTTCACAAACACAGCACCGTATTTTTTATCTTTACGGCATAAAACTTAACTTAAGTTGTCCTTCTTATGGTATAATTATCAGCGCGTTTGCCTACCATGCAAGAGGTTTCCGGTTCAACTCCCGGCAAGGTTAACATAAAATATTTACTTAAAAAGTTTTTTTTATACTAGAACATTTCATAATTTCAGAGCCCCGATTACAATGGGAAGATAACAGAGTTATATTTGACAGTCTATAAAGAAAAATCGATATTAGTGTACAAAAATGAGCATATTTGCATGAACATGTAAAGCACCTTCATCGGTAACCTATAATCGAACATGTTTAGAAGAAAATACGGTATGCATATTCTGCTTTTCATACAGAAAACTTAATATTACTTTGCAGATAAAATTGAGGATAAATGTTAACTTTCCATTGTAGTCGAGGCCCTGGACGGGTACCTGTAGCATAAGACTGATCATCTTCCATTCATGTAACAAAAATGATCAAGATACGCTACGCCTGTTATACCAATGCGGTGTATTATGCACCATTAGATGTGGCAAGAAAACAATGGTAATGATGATGATATAACTTATTATTATATCTGTCTTTCAACGGTTTCTTTATTTGAAAATCTACTGTTCAGTTTAAGCAAAAAAAAAAATTGAAAATAAGTTCCAGTAATATGTTAAGTCTTTTTCTGTCCCTACATATGAAATAATATACCTTCATTTATAAATGTGTTAATAAATTATTACTATTCTACCATTTAAATTTTAAATTTCTGTACGTACCTTGGAGAAAAGCGCGTACCAAAAAATTTCGAACTTCTAACAAGACACAGCCACTATGCAGAATCCTTGAAAATCCCAGTTTTTCCGCCTGACTCGAATTCGGCACTGCTTTATATCGGCATTCAATTGTTTCTCGGTTTGATTTATAACAAGTTTCAGTCACCTTTGGCGGTCAGTCGGGGCGCGCGCGCGCCTGGGGTGACGTGCGGCCTGTGTGGCGGCACTCGCTCGACTCGCCTTCTAGGAGGGTGGGACGCGCGCCGACTAATCCGACTACAGGCGAACCGCACCAAATGTCTACTCATTTTCATTTTAAAAATAACTCCCATCACGAAAACCAAAAGCCGTTGGTATGGAACCATAAATAATCATAAATTAGGTCATTGAAATAAAAGTATAATCAATTTAAATACGATTAAATGAAAAAAAAGTTTTTCATTGATTTGTTGGAAGATTTTAATTTTAAAGAGTTTACTGTTTTGGAGTTCTCGACAACTTTAGTTTTGAGAAGAATATATTACAACAGAGTTGACGACTATTTTATAGAAGGGCATATGGAACAAGGCTTATGACCTGTCGTTGGCTGGTTTAAGTGCCCATTTTACACACCGAGTAACATTCACCATTACGCCTATGCTTAAACATTTATATTTCTTCAATTCGTCCATATGTTGATTTTTGTGAAGTTAACTCTTGTGTGGCTGTAATGACACACTAGTCGACAAACGATACAAGTCTTGATATATCTCTCATATTTTTTTAATTTATGAAGTTGTATTTTTTGTAATCTCCAAATGCACATTTTCACACCGGATTTGGGGAGTTAATTTGTATGACTATGCTGGATTTTAATACAAAAAATATTTAACGTTTCTACCCAAAGTATGATGTCCATAAATGCAGCAATATATCTGTATTAGAGAGTGCACGAAGATAGAACACATAACAAGGAAGACAGAGATGCTTTTCTGACGCGTGAATTATGAGCGGCGAATTTATGATTTCATTTTGCTTTGCTATAACAGTGCTTAATTGTCTGTTTATTTTAATAAATTATGGGAAAAAATATTAAACTGTGTTTTTCTTTTCAAATATCTGACCTTTAAAATACTCCGTCTTTTGCTTGTGGTAATACGATGTTATATCACCACGCGCAAAGGTATTATTTACCACTTTTTTTTTTAGTGTTAAAGAGCTGAAACGATTATTGATGCGGGTGAGATTCGTCTGACTGAATTATTTCGCCTACATAATAGGTAACATGTAAAACAAATTATACTTCTTCTTGAACCAGCTGGATTTATCAACATATCTTGAATTATTGAATCCAGTTTTGGACAAACTCAAGATTTTGTAAAGAAATAATGAATTTAAAATATATCCAATGATATATTACGTTCTTTTTTAATTTCGTTTGCAGCTGACTTTTGACAGTACCTACATAGCTATTTATTGTGATTTTCCTGTTTTAATCAACAATAATATTTGTACACTGGCGAGCGAATTGCAAATGTTTTTTTCTAATAAATTGATTTAATATATGGTGTTTTTCTTATTTTGTTCAATCACTTTTTTGCGTTTTTTACTTATGTATAACTTGTAATTTTAGTATTTATTTTTCAGGGGTATGTTTTATTTTTGTCTTTTCATGAAAGCGCATATTCCTTTACTTTCTTATTCTTGATTCAAAGAGCCGAAATCACTCGCAAATGAATGAAAGCGTATAAAAAACATATGAAAAAATACATCAATATTGAAACCAGTATTTTTAAACCAAGGAAATTAAAGGAAACGCCGAATGAAGTATTTGAAAAGGAGAAAAATTAGTTCTCGAGACTTGTTTTTAACAAAGTTGCTGTGGAAACATTTTTGATAGTGGACGAATTTCAAGATGTTCAAGATTTAAATATTGATTTATGAGTTTCTTTTTTTATAATTTTTAATTATACTGTGAATCGTATTATGCATTTATAATATCAATAGGAAGAGTGCTCTCTCGAAACAAGAGTTGTGTTCTGTTATAAAAATCAACTTATAATATGTGTAATAACAAAGTTTTAATTTCTATAATAATTCTTCCTGAATGGTTACAAAATAAACACCAATTCATAAAATCAATGAAAATTTACTGTTTTTTTTTTCAAATCGATATGTTTTTGTTCGGTTAACAATTCATCAAAAATTTTAAGAAAATAATTGAAATATTTGTTTTTCAATTTAGAAACATTTAGAAAAATAAATCAAATTAATAGAAAGATAAAATAAATATATTTTTGGTATAACAGTTTTTTTTTGTTATGTAACTCATATCATATATCGTATAACAATTTTCATTATTTTCAAAACCACGCCATATCAGAATATTAATGAAAACTTGATTATTTATATGTACCTGGGATTAAATTCAAGGAAAATTACATTTCTCCCTCAAACTCAACCAAGAGATGTGACACGGAGAAAGCGTGTTTAAACATAATATAATATTATGTTGTATCATGATGATTTGCTTTTCTTAAGCTTTTCTTATTTGACTTCAAAGGGAGTTATAAAGTAAATATCTACGCAAATGCTAACTAGAGGCGTGAATTTCACAGAATTTAACAATCACACTCAGACTTGTCCAAAATACATAAATGATTAATCGTTATCTTTTTGTCCAATTTTGCGTAATCGTTTTCTTTTTAAAAAGTTTTTCTGTAGAATTTCAAAATATTATCATAGAATTCATTCAACAAATAATACGTTAGGTAAATCATTAAGAAGTTTTATAATATATTTATTGTATATGCATTAAATTCGTAAAATTCAATTTTAAAATTTGATTAAAGCTGAAATTTAAAAAAATAGAAAATAATAAAAAAAAGAAGAATGAAATCCAATAACAGTGTTTTATTATGAATACTTTACCAAATTATATAATAATTAGTCAGATCAAATAAAAACACACTTTTTTACTACTAATTCAAACTTGAACTTCAATTGTAAACGAGGGCTAGTTTTCAAACCGTACATGCGCTCTGTAAATGCAAGAGTTAGGATGATTTGAAGAAAAATAACGCTTTTAAATAATATTTATGATAACAAATAGAAAAAATAAATTAAAGTACATTTCTGCAGGATAAAACTATGTTTAGTATACGTATGTGACTGCTTATATCAGATTTTGGCGATAAGTTACTTTCTATTAAGTTACTGGTAATTTTCTATTCTATTGGTGAAAAAGTCGGCCATTTTGAGAAGCTTGTCAAAATTGACATGCGTATTTTAAAATGCTTTTTGTGATATTTTATGGCAAAAAACTTCAATGTTGACATAAGTAATAGAGACATTGAGATTTTACGAGTAAACAGTGCGTACGGATTGCATAGGTAGTTGTTACAAAAAGTTAATATTTTTACTAGTATAAATAGCCTCTCCTAAACAAGTGACATTTTTAATATAGGCACTGCTATTATTTACCCTTAGGTTTAAAGCTTAAGTCACCAAACCAGTTTTTAAGAAGTAGACGAGATGTGAAGTATACCCCATCCTAGAGACAGGAAAATTTAGATAATGGACTGTATTTTTGGGTTAGGAAGATTGTGCAACTCCACTGACCTGCTGATGTTGAGGCATAATGTGATGCTGGAACCTGGTGGAGAAGCTGGCGGTCGGGAGACGCTGGCACAAATTGTAAAGAGTTAGCAGTGTAGCTGGACGCTGGCACACCTCGCTTTTCGAACGACTTGTTGGAAGCACTTCACTTAGTTGATGTTATATTAGTACTAAAAAAATAATTCTGTTTCCGACACTAGAACTATTGTTACACAGGAAATGGGACGAACAGGTAGGTAGATATTGTTTTGGTTGAGAGTTGTTCCGAACACCAGTGAACCAAACATTTATTATAGAAATAAAAGATGAATGATACTTTAATCCTCAAATTTGGAATATCCAGTGACCGGTTTCATCGCTTCATCTTCGAAACTGGTCTATGCAAGACGAGATTGCACATTCCAAATTTGTGGATCAAACTATCACTCGTCTTTTTTTCTTTAATAAATTACAATGAACTTTCATCAAGAATTTTCACTTACAAACTTAAATATTTTAAGTAACAAATTATTCTTACTTTTTTTCTTACATAATTCCATAAAACGGGCATGAATTCAAGTGGTTTAACTGTTTTTTTAAACAATTTTTGAAGACATAATAAGTTCACGTAGGATCATTGAATAAAAGAAAAAAAATATGTAATTTTAAATACTAGCATTTCTTTACCAAAACGAAAATTTAAAATTTTGCTGCCATAGTTTAGAGTTGGGACTTATGTCTCAAATAATGTTCAATGAACTTATGTATGTTAATAAATAAATAAATAGTTCTTTAATTGAATTCATCTTTAAATCGTTGAAAAAAAATTCCTTTGACACAAAGTCTTTATGTGAGAATCAATGTACCAATTTTTTTTCTTGGTTTTTAGAGGCGTAATTTGCAGGTATATCAAAAGTTTATTTTTAACAGAAATACTTTGAATATATAGTTTCTATTTAATGCATGTTTACTTTATTTTTCCAATTGCGTGATTTTGAAAAAGGACAGCGTTTTAAAATGAAGAAATCGTTTGATTTCCTTACTTTTAAAAAAACAACAGCCTTAAGCATTTCTTGACAGTGGGTACATTAAAGTTTCAATGTCAAATATTTCTAGTGCCCGACTTATATTGCTATTATTACTTTTTTCAATTCATATTTCGATAACTTTTGAGTGCTTCTTTCGAAACATTAAAATTGGCCTTTTACGTATTTTTGTAGCGTATACACCACCAATGAATGTGAATACGTAGTAAATGCTGACGTTGATTTATGTTGTAATGTAAACTCCTACTTTGCTTTTCATTACTCGTTACCTTCCCATAAATCAACTCCTACTCTTTGCATATTTCCAAGTTCATCAAAATTGTACTAACTGAAAAATTTGAGCATCAGGTGCCAACGTATGATATATGAAAAAAGTGCTGTAAAATGGGGAATTTCATTGCTTCGAGAAATTAAACACTCAGATTGTAAAAAATATTTCCTTACATTCGGGAAAAATAATAGCATTTGATTGTACTTCGAAGTTTCTTAAAAATGCATGAAAGTAAAAAAAAATAATATTTTAATAAAAATTAGCTACAATAATCAATCAATTTAATCAATCAGTTCATATGGACAAGGAATGGAAACATACTTGTGAGAAAATATAATAATTCCCCTGTTTTGAAAATCCGAGATGCTAATGATATTTAAGTACAATAATAAAAAATAACCGTTTCTTAATTACTAATTACCAGATTCTTATCGTACTCCGCCTCGACTTAAAGTTGAATTACAAAAATCCGGTTATTTTTATGACAAATTTTGTATTTTTTTTAATTTAGTAAAAACACAAGACAATAGTTCTTCAAAAATAAATCATTAGTTTGTATCTACCAAGGTAAATTATGCGTACAGAACCTTTCAAACGTACCTCACATGACGGTATCACATTCTTTCTAAAAATATTTATATTGTGTGTTTTTGTTGTGTACGAACTGTAACGTAAAACTGATAAAATTATGTAAAGGTACGCATGGGATTTTTCATTACATTTTATGTTAAGTTTTTTTGTTAAAATTCATAATTTTTAAATTTAAATACCGACATACTATTTTTTCGTTTAAATTGTGTACTTTTTGTTAAATTGTATCAGTATTTATCATTATATTTTTTAAATTTTTAGATTCTTTTAATATAACTCATGGGAAAAATTGCAATTTAGTTCTCTCTCCACATAACATGTTAGTATTATATGTAAAGACATATATTTTTTACTAATTTGTAAATGTTTTTTTCTTTTCATTTTTCTTATTCTTTTTAATTCATTTATATTTACTATTTTTTTTATAAATATATGTCTGACTTTATATTTATATATGTAGAATATGTTAAAACCCACAGGACGTTTAAATAAATGAATACATTATTGACTTTGGTTTTAACCCGTTGATTTATGTTGTTTTTTTTTTCAGTTGTATCTGAGTCAAGTTTGTGAAACAAAGTAAAAATATACCCGACGCTTAACTTGAGACACACGGAGTATTTCATATAGTGAACATGTTTTACCTAAGGGGCACAAAATAAATGTATTCAATATTTCAGCAAAAGCACCCTTAAGGAGGTTTGGCATTTTGTACTCCTTTATGTTGGGTTTTGGTCCGATAAATAATAGCTATAACCTGAGAGTTATATCAGATTACACCGTGTTTGTGTACATCATGTTTCCGGGAATACTTTCCTTGTGATTCAAAAGGCCGGAGGCGTGTTGCTCTAAGATACAACATTTCGATAACTCATCATTATTTTACGTGCGTAAAACTTACGCATATTAACAATGGTGTTAACGATTTCAGGATCACGAAATGATAACGAAATACGCCTTAACAACACGTAAAAATACCAATGACGTTGAAAGGAAATATAAAACTAGTATTATTTGTAAGAATATTCGATGACAAGAAAATAATAAATTTATAATAAGGCCTTACTCAAAAATTTGGCGTAAAGTATAGTGGTAAAATTTGTATGGGAATCCCATCCTTATTATTGTGGTAGATAAGGACGGTTTTCCTATCCGGATTATCCCACTATTCTTAGGCGTAACTTTACGCCGAGTTTACGAGTAAGACCTTAGATATTTCGTGCATTTATTTTGAGGACAAACATTTCAATAAATTAACTTTTTTTTTTTAGTAAAAGGAAACATTTCGATTTAACGGCCATTTTCAACGAGTGATAAATAACTCACTATTAGAAAATGCGAAATAAGTTGGGGTAAAGTGGAGTTTGACCCTCGAACCTCATATCTGTGAATGCGCAACACTAGCCGATACTAGCCGGTACCGATAAGGGGAAGTATGAAGGTAATAACGTAAATAAGATATTGTTACAAATTAAATATTACAACCAAAATTATCTTTTTTTTTAATGAAAGAGAATACAATTCTATAAAAAAAAGGTTTCAACTAAAATATTTCAATAAATATATTTTTTTAAAGTAGTACGGAAGGCATAATTTTATGTTGAAATAAAGGAAAATGTCACAAAAATGTATGTGATTTAAAATATTTGTATTTCTTTTCAAAAAAAAAAAAATAAGATTAGGCTTCGGTATCTTTCACAGTCAATTAATTATCTTTAAATTATAACAATCTTTAGTTCAATCCTTAGTCTTCATATGAGAACCCAGATACCTACTCGTAAGTTTAGTCTGAATTTGAAATGGCGTAGTCTGCCGATCTAACAGTAATTATATTTTAGTTACATAAAACTTTTAAGTATATTTTTTAATAGAAATACCTTTTAAAATTACAGTTTTTATCAAATTTATGTTTTTTTTTATTATTATTATTGTGCGATAAAAAAAAACATTCGTTTTAAAATGACAAAATCGTATGATTTTCTCATTTTGCGTGCGTTTTACCAGACTACAGCCTTAAGAATTCAAGAAATATAGACATGCAAACTTTGGCAAAATGCTAAATATTACAGTGTGTAAAGTGGCAACTAAATCAGTCAATAACATGTTGCAAGCCCGTTGATTTTCATATTCCCTTCTCCAAAATATTATTCATCTCAGTAGTAATTAAAACTGCATGGGGTTTAAATCAAGGGTAATTTTGGTTTTTCTGTGTGTGTTACGTGATTTTAACATTGACAGCAAAGTAAAATGTGTTTTATTGGCTTTTGTAAGTGTTTTTTTATTTTAAATCACTTGAAATATTTTTTTGTATCCTCTTCCATGAATGTTACAAATAAACAAATAATCATCATGATATTATTCAAATGAATCACGACTTTTCATTTGTAGTATTCACAGAGGAATACACAAAAACGTGTTTTAGTGGTTAACTCAAAAAATCTGATTTTCAAGTAAACTAGCTTTAATAATTACCCCACGATATTAAATTCGGTAAGTTTTATAAAATACAAGTAAACGATAAGACGGAACAAGTGCCTTTTAATTCGTCCAATAAATATTGTTTATTTTGTAAAAGGCATAAACCGTTGAATAAATTAATAGTATTATCCAATTATTGGTAAATTTGTGTTTTAATAATATTGATGTTTTTTGTTGATATTTCTTGATAAAACTCCATAGTTAATGATATCATACATGTCATTAATTTGTGTTTTGTTGTTTATTGGTATATTAGAATACATGATTGTAAGTAATTGCTGTTGACGCATGTAATATTCAAGCCGGCAATTTCACAAGTATAAACCTGTTTCAGACGGATCATACAAATCCACACAGCACGGTAAAACTGCCATGGATGTAGAATTAATTTGAACTTGAGTTTTATTTAATTAAAAATAAATATTTGCGTTCTTTTGATATACCTAAATATTTATTTCATTTCGAGGTCCATTTTCAACGAGGTTGTAAATAACTCTGAAATCTAGATGGGATAGAGTGGGATTTGAACCACGGATCTTTGATCCATGAGTCCGAGACATTGGCCTTTGTTAACTTTTGGTTTATAGTTTTATGTTCTTTTTATTCAGTTTGAACATACGCTTCTTCATATATTTGTTGTAATTGGCTTAGTCCGTATAAACAAGTATATAAAATAAATAAACAAAAATTGGAGTTTCTGTAAGGAATGACAAAACCCTAAATTTCTATCAACCAATAGTAATAGTGTGGAAGTAGGTAATATTTCGGCGACTCGTCATTTTACTTGCCTCCAAAAGCCACTGATTGCAACCATGCTTATCTTTTAAAGAGCCATTTATTTTGCAATCTGGATGATATTTTTTTTTTCATTTGGCATAATATAAAATTGAAACCTATTCTGTACAAGTTTTTCATAGTTTAATTGCGCCGACTTTACCTTCGAAAAAATTGTTTTGTCTTATGTTTGTCAATGATATAATTGAAGATATATTTCCTCATACAAAAAAAAATATATTTTTCAATAATATCTTTTAATTGAAATTTTATTGATAAAATGTAAATTAGTGAAACGTCTTAATATTACTTCTTTAAGTTTAGTTTAATGATTGACTTGTAAGGAAGCATATGATGAATTATTTATTTGAAAACGTGAATTGACAGTCAAATTCTTATTCGCAAATATGAGGGATTCATTTGTTCAGTTTTCATCACAAATATAGAATTCATACCTTTAATTTAGGATATCTAGCTGGTTATCTATTTTATGAAAATGTCATTAAAAAAGTATTCATTTTAGTCAGACAATTTGCATAATAGTTTTATTAAATTTCTTATAACCCTTTCAGCCAAAGTTGTTAATAAAATAAACACGGTATTTAAAATTTATTTAATCCCGTAACTACCGAAATTTAAAAACGGTGAATTATTTTTTTAATTACTTGAATAAACATACATTTTAACGTGTAGTTTTTCGATAAATAGACAGTTTAAGCCCATTCTTAATGAAAAATAAAGCTAAAATATTTAAGTACAAAATAAAAAAAAAATCAAATTTAATCCTTTTTTTTAATAATAACATAATTATTTTTTTTTTATATCTACAGGAATTTATCCAGGTCTGAAAAGATTAAACGCATTTCTGAAAATATAAAATCACAAATAAATATTTAAATCTGTATTTTTTATTATAATCTGTTTTTCTTTCTTAAAGGTATTCCTGATGCATAAATGTTTTTTTAGGGGTTGTTTTGAAAAATAAACCTTAAATAATGTATTCTTTTGATTCAAATTTTGTAAAGTCTCACGTGTTAAACGTTTTTTTTAATTCAAATCTGGAGAATTGTATATCTGATAATAATGAGCTTTCTTCTTCTTCTTCTTTTTATAAGCTCGTGTCTCTTTATTACTGGATATAGGACTCTACCAAATGTTTCAATGTTTTCTATCCTGAGTATGTTTTCTATCTATTTCTATTAGTCAATGCTTAAGTATACTTTAATAAATTAAAATATATATGTGTACCTCAAAAACAGTTTTTTAATATTATTTCCATCACACCTGTACTGTTCATTCATAAAATAAAGTTAAGTCATTATATTTATCAATTTATATGTCATGTATAAACTGATTTATGTAAGCCGGTTAAGAAAATTGTGGGGGTATTACTCCAATATCCCCTTTACATAGCAAAACTATTTAAACCGCAAACACCTATTAGCGAATCCTTTGGCCAGAATCTTTGTAAAACCCACGTAATTGGTTAAAAAAAACGTTGAAATAATTATGAAGGTCATAGTCCATTGATCGATGACACACATACGTGCAATAATTTCACCTGAACTATAGATCGACGACTGCAAAAAGCCACTCAGCGTTTTCTATTAGATACGTTACATAGTATCCTGCAAGATCAACAGCATTATACACAAGAGCAATGTCATGGAGTACAATTACTTCGTTTTCGCTAAGGAAGCATGAAAAGCAAAGGAACAAGGCGTATAAATAAACCACAGGGTATGGAAATGTCAGTTAGCTAAATCAGTCAGCTCAGTCAGTTCAACGGATCATCGCTTTGACACTTGCGTAACATAATTCAATTTATTATTTCTTCGCCATGTAATAAATTCTCCTCGGAACGTTAATCTCGTGTCTCCTGTCAATCTCCAACTGAGGAAGGAACTCCACACCCAACAACCAGCAAAATCCTACATTGTCAATCCCGACGTCCCTCCGGGCAATCCTACAGTAGTAACCTCGACGTTCTATTCGAAAATTCTACATTGGACAAAATCGTGGTTTAAGGCTTTTGTCCTAAACACAGTCGAAATAAAGATTTAATAAAAATCTATACATTCTAATTTGACCGTGCCGTGTAGATTTGAACAACCTGTGTGAAATACGCCATAATCTTAACACAACACCTGCTTCCCCACTCAAGGTATCCCATAATCCTATCTCTCTCAATACAACAAATTTTCCATGTTACGTAGACTTAAAAGGAATTTTTCATTGGAACCCGTAAGGTAAAAGGAAAAACCGATAGCATCTTCTAGTAACACAGCTTAAGTTTTTAATTAAACCTTGTTACTTACGTCCCCATAAACATTCAGGTGTTTTTTTTTTATTATTTGACTGTGGGCATAGCAATTTGTACCGTGTCGCACTACATCATATATGTTCAAAAAGTGAAATCAATAAACACTTTACACGCTGCTTTTTAAAAAGCTACAGTCTTAACTAGAATAAGAAAACAAAGGTTAATTTGTAACCAAATAAAATATTTTTTGATAAGAAGAGAAATAATATTTTTAAACAAATTAATGAGAAGTCGGTATATACTAACAAAAAACAATAAATTATACATTTAACATCTGTTTTTATAATAAACATTCAAACAAAACATAATTTCGTACAATTTTTACTACTTTGTTCTTAATTTATTTTAATTTAAACTCTTTTATTCCCATAATTATATAAAATAATGATTTTCAACCCCTGCTGGCACATGAATATAGCACGAAAAATAGTTAAGTCTCTCACCAGTCTGACGATTTCGGTCATGACGAAGCTCAGTCACTGGTAAAAATTATAAATAAAAGTGGAACAAAACTATAAAGGTATTTTTGTTATTGTAATTAACAAGAAACATTTGAAATTTGTATTTGTGGTTTTTATGATTTACCCTAAAATTTTATTTTGAAGCAATTGACTTTTTAATTATCATTATCATTCCCTTTTTGCACCTAATGGTGCATAGAGCACTCCATTGGTAAATGAACCGCAGCGTATGATCATTTTTGTTACATGAGGGTAAGATGATTAGTCTTGTGCTTCAGGTGCCAGTCCAGAAACTATGAAATATTTTAGTGTAAAAAATGAACTAGAAAATTTTCCTGCGTTTTTTTTTTCTTTTTAACTATTGTGCTGAAAATATTGATGTCAATAATTTATAATAAAATAAAATTTAACATATTCATTTTCTTACCTACCTAAAAATATTATTGTGTTTGGTGCTTACCTATAAAATTGCTGTTAGTATAAATTGATCGCTTTAAACGTGGCTAACTTCCGTTTTCATAGTAATTCCAAATTCAAATAAAGTTTTTTTTAAAACCATTGTTTTTTAGTCATTTGTCATTTGTTTTATCGATTGATATTGCTCAGATATTTTCATGAATTTAATCATGGATGAAAATTTAATATTGTTTTATTTTTTAATACTTGTACTAAAACGGAGCAGATGACACGCAAAAATTAAGTTTACGGGCTAAACACCACAAGCAAACGCACTTCACGTTTTTGGTTTGATCTTTTCCGTTTGGGAAATTTCAAATTAAAAATGAACCTCGTGAAAGGTCGGAGGCTAAGGCTGTAAATGAGGATTCAAGAGCGATATTTGAAGTGGACACATCTCGGACATTGACTAAACTGGCAGCAGCTTTCAAAGTAAGTGACGTAAATTCAGGTGAATACGTAAAGTTGGCAAAGTAAAGAAGCTTGAGAAGTAAATTGACTACATGAGCTAAATAAACGCCAACGGTAAGCTTGTGTCGATGCCTGCATAGCTTCTCTAAACCAACACAATAACGAGGGAATCCTTGATCAGATGGTTACAACCATTAGCATTCACTGCAGTGAAAATGCTAGTGCTCTAGCCAAACAATTCTCAAAACAAAATACCACCCAAAAGATGCTTATGGTAACGGTATGATGATCGTGTTTTGATGTTATCCACTACAGGTTTATGAAATCTAGTTCAATTGTGACTGCAAAAGCATGTTGTCAAGAATCACAGACAATGATGGAGAAGCTAGATCGCTACGACACAGAACTGTTCATCTATGAAATGGAGAATAGTCATTAGGTATGAGATATACAATCTGCGGATCATTCCAGTATTAAAAAAATTAACTTCGTGACGTTCACCACGGCTGACTGAACCAAGCTGTCGTTACCAATAAATATGGCGTTTCGTTTATTTAAAAGGAATTGCAGTAACGATTACCATTTCACAAATTAAAGTGTTTTGTGAAACGGTTTCTAAAATAACAGTAAAGCAGCGTTGGCAAAAAATATTGTTCAAGCCGTTGCTAAAACAGTTTTACAAAAATAAATTAAAATGTTACCTTAACGAAAAACTAGCCAGGATATGTGAAATAAGACTGTTTCTAAAATAACAGTTTAGAGCAGTATAGGCCAAGGCCAAAACCGTGGCCACCCTCCATCTGGCCGTTTCGGCCATAAGTCATAAGTGTTTCAATTTTTTTAATACTTCTAGTTATCGCAAAAATCCCCGCATGTCTGAACAGAGTATATTTTTAGACGGTTTCCGCCATGTCCGAACTAAAGCTAAAACGACCAAAGCTGGTCAATCGCTTATGGCCAATGCTGATTCATAACAACGCCTGGCCGCTCTCTTCACGGCAAAGGGTCTCTAAGCTGCAAAACTTAAAGCTGGAGAGATTCTGTCACTCGTCGTACTAGTCGGAACTTGCTCCAATTGATTTCATTTTTTTTTTCTAAATTAAGATAATTTCTTACAAGGGAAAAAATTATCTCTGAACCGTCAGTGAAAGTTGTTGTCATATTATTTGTCAACTCCCGCCTACCCCCACAGGACTTTTACAGTGAAGAAATCATTAAAACTAACTGAACAGCATCGATAAAATGGGGCAACATTTCTGTAAACTTTATAAAAATATTTAAAATTCATATACATTTACACAAAACGGCAATTTCGTGAGATCATAATTCAGCACCTTATATTTACTTGTGATTTTCAAAATTTAATAATGGCTGAATAAAACGTAAGGTATATATTTTAATATATGTTTTATTTATAATTAATTTCCTCTCAGTAGAAAAACATGTTATGGGGATATTTATTTTATTTTATTAATTTTATTTCGTTTTACTCATTTTGTTTGGAGGAATATTAATTTGAAAATAAATGTTTAATAAAAAAATTATTAATTTGAATACATATTCAAATGTAATAAAAGATAAATAGTTTTAAATATGTGACCTCGTGGTCAGCGCATTTGCTTACCATGCAAGAGGTCTCGGATTTGAATGCCGACATGATTGATATGAAAAATGTATTTATTAGAAAAGGTGATTTTACACTACAATATTTCATAGTATCTGGGCAGGCACCTAAGGCATATCATCTTACCTTCAAGAAAGATACGCTGCAATTTACCAATGCAGTGCCTTATGCAGCATTAGGTGCGGAAAGGTAATAATGATGATTGGAAAATATTGACTAACTTGGTAACCGTATTAAACATGTTTTGTATTGTGTTTTTTTAGTGAAATAACATATTAACATTCATAATTACAATAAATGCTACTCAATTTGTCATCGCCTGCACATTTTTTTAAAAAATAAAATAATTTATCGTGGGTGTTATAAAGCCAAAGGACCCACTTTAATGCCATATTTTCAATCAAAAAGTTTTGCTTTCAGATGTCTATTTACTTTACAAAATTTTACCGAGCCATAATTTATTCAATTTGTATTTATGGAGTTTAAAGACAGGCGGCTCGACTTCATAATAATTTATTTTTCATGGACTTTTGAAAAAATTGAGCGTTTCTTTTAAATTCCTTTTTTTCTCACGGAAAATTAAGATAAACAAAATTTAATTAAGCTTTTACTGAAATCGATATTTGCCTCGGAGAGACTGAAAAAACTTTAACATTTCAAGGTGGAAACTTTTAAACGTATTTTTTTTACTTAATAACCAGTCTTGCCTCTTTGCCTATGAACATTTTTTGAAGAACTTTTGATTTTTTTTTTTTTTTCAAATCTTTAGAGATATCTATCTATCTTTCAATAATAATTTAAAAGTAATAAGATTTGCTTTAAAATTGTTTTCCTATTAGATAGAAATAAAAACTTATGAATCTTTTAGCAGCTGATTAGATATTATACATTTCACATAAAAACTTTAAAAATAAACAAATTGTAACGGATGGAGAACATTTTAGAGAAAGAAATATAAATGTCTTGGCATTCACAGGCTTCAGGCGTTACCAAGTATGTAAAATAATTCAAACAAATTAATCCTTTCACAATAATAAAGATTTCAGCTCTTTTACTTCACTAAAATCAACAGATAGAAGAATTAAAGAAGCTTAAACATTGGCAAAATTGTGAATATTACCGAATGTGTAAAGTGGCCACTTAAACCTGTCAATTATAGGCTATAAGCCCAGTTAATGCCTAGACTTCCTTACTCGTTCTCTAAAATGTTCTCTATCCCCGTTGTAATTTGTTATTCTCAATATCTCCTGAGGGGTTGATATCCAGTATTTTGCCTGCAAATATTTGGACAAACTCAAAACATTGTAACGTCTAAAATAAATTAAACATTTAAATATGAGAATTAGAAAATAAGTACTCATTTTATTGTGTGACGTACCCAATAGTTATTTCAACATAAATTTAATACAAAAAAACTTAACTTCTATCAATTATTTCAATTGAATTCGTTTTCAATTTTTTATAAATCTATTCAAACTTAAATAGGTTCGAAGGTTTTCACGGTCACTCTTATCAATATGTGTCTTTTTTGGGTGATACCGTGTGTGTTGGATTTGTTCTGACTCAGTTTACCCTGAAAATGGCTCCTACAATGGTAGCCGAAACGTCGGAACAAATCCAACACACACGGTATTACCCAAAAAAGAAACATATTTCTATTCAAACCTGTTTATTATTTATCTTTTCTAAATATTGACACTTTTTTTAATGTTTTTAGATATCATCTATCGAAATTGATCTCTGTTTGTATTAACGTTATCATTTGAGGTAAAATACACATATTTGAAAGCTAGTTTACGTACGGTAATGTTCCTTAAATATTAATTAGATGAAAGTGCTCGTCTTAATGGAACTACTGAAATATTCGTTTTCTGCATTTGCTAAGTTAGTCATTTTTAATTTCAATAAAGATATTTTCTAGTTAATTTGGTGTTATCCTTAATATACTCGACATTTACTCTTATTTTGTTATTTTCATTCTTCATATTTTCAGGCATCTAATCATACATTTTTATTCCTTACAAATTAACTCAATATTTGTTTGATGGAGCATGTAACAATACCGTGCGCAAAGAATTTTGTAATTTCCAAGAAAAATAACTTCATTTCCTTTGTGAACTTTACATAATATTCGCGAAATTGAAGGCAAATTATTGGCGTGAGATTCAAACATTATGAAATATCAACTTATTGGATCGGAGTGTTCATGCTTTTATATGCGTGTACGCTACCAATTTCAAACTCAGGTCAACAGAACTCATAAAAATATCTTGCTCGATTCAAATCAGCGCTTTGAATGACGGACTGCTTTTCACAAACTATTTTTGAATCATAAGGTATTTTTAAAACTCTCGTTAAGCCTCTTTGCCACGCAACAACGTATTTTTATTACATTCATAAATTGTTATATTTAAAAAATAACAATAATGCGTTGGCCACCGCATCTTTTGCAATTTTTGCTACAAAATACGAATGTACTTGATTTTTATACTTTAATTTAGATTGTAAAAAGATGAAAATTGTATTTCATTAGTCCATTATTAAATGGGTTAAACCGGGTTGCAATCCGGTGTTAGTGTCACGGACTCAAGGTTCAGAGGTCCGAAGTTCAAACTAAACTCTAATATTGCTTCATTTTCATTATTTTTTCAGTTTTTTTATTGAAATTTTCAAATAAAAAAAACGAAAATGGAAATTTTCGATATATTTAAAAAAAGTGGTACAATTAAAAATTTGAATTAAAAAAAACATTTTTTAACTAGACCTACAAAATTTTGCTTTCTTAATAATTAAATTTAATACTTATTATCTTCAGGGTATTATATTATTTTAGATTAGGCCCTTCTCAACACCAAAGTTTCTCACATTTTCGCCAAATTCCCGCTCATTCACTTCACAAACCGGTAGGTTTTATAAAGGGCTGGTGAATTACGAAATTCACGACAAGGATACACGAATTATTCATTCTACCTTAGGTTTATTGATTTGTCATGCCAAGTGAGAGTAATAGGTCCACTGGACCGAACTTGTTCCAGACTTAGTAAATTAAGTCCTTTGCGTTCGGGAGGTAAAATCGATACGGTTCATAATTAAGTATAAATTCAAACTTCCATATATGCTTGAATACCTGCTTCTTCAGGCCACTTCTAAACTTATAGGTAATAACTTTGGAAGCAAATCAACCCTTAACATGTCGACCCTCGTGTATTGAAAAAACAAACACGGACAAATATGTAATCACAAATCTACAGCAATATAAAATATACTCCTTATTAGATGATATTCGCACGTTTATAACAATAGTAATAATAATGACTGAACACAATGACTTTTTAAGAATGACCAAAAAAGTTATTAAAAACTAATAATGCGCTAATGTACGAACTGGTCTTTACAAACCACTTGTTTCTTTTATTTATTCCAAATTAGTTGTAGAGTCCTCCACACAAGGAAAACTGGTTCTAAGAAGAACTGTGCTTGTTTTAAATAAGTTCTTAGCTTAGACTCTTAATAAAAAAAATCGTTATTTATTTATTTTATTTTATTTGGGATTTTCGCAGCTATTACAAAAAAAAATAAGTTGAAATATATTTACAATACTAGAGCCAATTTAAAAAATCCACTACAAATCTAATAATACATAATATAAAAGAAAATAATTTACGTAATTTTATGTGTGAACGTTTGTAACTCATGTGTGTGTATGCGTGAATGAATGAGGGAGAGGGTACGTGTGTGTGGGGATGAATGAGGGAGAGTTATGCGTAGGTTTATTAAAAAAAATATTACAAGTGACACTTCTCAATATCAACAAATTTTGTATTGTGTTATTATTCTCACACAGGTGCAATAGACTACTAAAAGTTTAATAAATTATTAATTAGTACAAAATTGATATTAATTTCAAATATGTATTTTCTAAATGACATTTTTTTTTTTTAAATCAAGAAAAATCGGTGACTACAAAACTTATGTTACGCCAAAAACTATATCGAAATAATAACTTCCGATATGCGATTTATCAATTTATTTTTTGCACCTACAATAAACAAATATGTTTATAACATTGTTTTGAAATTAAAACTATTTATATTTAGAGTATGTTATTTTTATTTTTAGTGTATCATCCTTCGAAGGATATTAATATACTTAAACTCATTAAAATAGCATTATATCAACTCTTTAGTTCACACGAATTTTTTTCGATAATGATCCTTGAGATAAAAATAACTTTATTTACCTTACTTTCTTATAATTTTGAATTCTCTATCCTTCCTCTGTTTTGTATAAATACATAGAACTCCTTAATAAAGATACCAGTCTCGATGATGTCGCGAAAGTGATAAAACCGGTCACTGGGTATTCCAAATTTGTGGATTAAAGTATCACTCGTCTCTTATTTACATAATAAAAAAGCATACCTATAATTTAAAAATTTTAAATGGTTTGTTCGACATTACTAAAATTCAAAGTAATTTCATTGTTTTTACGTAATTTTACTCAGTCATTAAAAAAATACATGTATTTGTACGTGTATTTTTGCAACACAACAGGCCAAGAAACACAAATACAATGGTGAATTACAGCACAGAACACCCAAACTTAAGGAAAATAACATTAAATTTTTGAGTTCTCACCGGGAATCGAACCCAGAACCTCCGTCATGTTTTGGTCAAGTGTCTTGACCACTACATGACGGGGGCCGCCATAACATTTTTAATAATCTGTAGCATCTAGGTATGCATTTAGCTGTGATATATTATTTTTTGAAAGATTGGGCAATGTTAATCTCTTAATGCATTTTAACTGTCTCGAGATAATACATTCAAAGTCAGTAAGACAGAAATTTCTTCACGCCTGCATTACGGAAACATTGATCTGATTCACGTAGAAATATTATAAATTAATGTCAGTGTTAAAGGTTCGTTACACTTTGCAATATTTCATATTATTATTGTTATGGCTACATTTTTGACAGAGTTGTATACATAACTCGCTATTCTGCTCAGAATCAAGACGTGTAATTTATTCCTAATTCGTACTGTTACTAATAAGTACAAAAAAGTTATATCTGTCTATTTTACGCTTCGAAAAGCATATTTAACTCAAAACTGTCATTTGACTATAAACATGAGTAAAATCAACAATATTGTTTATATATCAAAATGTTTTTAGACAAAAACTTACTCCCTGGGGAGTTATTGAGATGAAAATATTACAACAGAAATAGATAGTATTTTAGAGAAGAAATTATAGAAGTCTCGCAGTTTACAGAACTTACGAATTTTTATTTGCTGGTTTGAATGGCCAATTTACACACTGTATAACTTTTACAATTTTTCTATGTTTGATGGTCCATATTTTTTCTCTGTTGATTTTCGTAAAGTTAAAGAGCTTAAACCTTTGTCTATGTAAGTGTAATTATCTCAAAATGGTAAATGATACACAGTTTGTAAAGTGGCCAATGACTGGTCGTAAGACCTACGTAGATAAATGTATATACATAAATGACTAGACTTCCATATTTTCTTTGAATGGAAATTTTACCATTTTGTAAATCGTTATTAATTTTTCAAGTTCATAAACTTGAATAAAAATTTAACGATTATTAATTTTGTTTATTGTTGATGATAAATTTATCAAGTTATTTCAGTTGAGCTTGAATTAAAGACATTGTTTTTCTAAAAGGATCTTAATGGTAAATGCGGATTGTTTAATTTTTGTATAATGCCGGTACTCCGATATGTGTGCAAATCTAGTCTCCTTACTAAAGCTTAAAACACCAAACTTCTGAGTTTTGAAAATATTCGGTATATGATGGTTAAATTTCATAACTAACATTGAACTCCCAGCACAGATACAACAGCCTCCTGTAACAAGCATTTTGAGGGAGCGGCGGTAGATATGACTTGGACGCGTGCTGTCGATGCCTCAAGAGAGCCTTAACTCAAGCCGCCTCTTCTTCGCACCTACAGGCTTACGCAGTCCTGGGAAACCGCTAATGACAATCTTTTGGCTTTATTTGGTGAAACTAAACGAAGCGGAATTGACGAGGCGAGAGTGCTGGTAAGCGATATGATCTACTGGAGGCGTTTGGTGATGTCCGATTCTTTCACTTAGAAGCGGGTGAAGAATAAGAATCGGGTTGCGGTCCCATGGCTAGTATTGCGGACTTTTGGATCAGAGATCCTAGGTTCAAGCCTATTCTACCCCAACTTGATTTTCATTTTCTAATATAGAGTTATTTACAATTCGTTGTAAATGGCCACCAAAATTTACATATTTTGGTAAATTTTAAGAATGCTAAAATATCTTTTTTTTATAAAAAAAAAACCTAACGCTTGAAATCGTAAACTAAAGTATTTTGTTTATAAATTACTATAAACAAATAGAGTTTTGCTATCAATTTTAATATTAATGTTATGTATCGACGCAATCTAATCCAATGGAGTTTTGGAACGTTGTATTCCGTTTCAATTAACAAAATATATTGAAAATAACATAGCGCGTTTAATGTAAATTATTTCAGTATTTTTTTGCAAATAACTGATATTTTGAATTATAGTTTCAATCAAAATAGAAAATGTATAAATTTGTCACTTTAAAAGTCGCCTTTCCCGGCAGACTTTATGCGTTAGCATTGGTCGTATAAAGCTTTCACACAATGTTTTGCGGCCTAATAAATTGTTTGTTCAGCCCAACTTGTCCCAAAAAAGAAAGTCATTGTTCTTGTAGTACCTATGTTTTTCTGTTTTGTCAGCAGAAACAATTCTTATTATTTATGATAAGTACGCTGTCAACACGAGAAGTCCTTGTTGGTGACAAACGAATATTCAACAGAAAAACAAAAGAGTTTTCCTAGTTAAGAATATAATAAAATGGCTTTGCAAATTAAAAAAGCATCAACGTATAAGTGTGATTGTTTTCAATTATTTGAATTATTATATCATGAATGTTCATTTTAAGGCGATGTATGCAATAAGCAATACATGATCTTGATTTTTTTTATCAAAATAATAAATAAATCAATTTTATGATTTTATATAGAGGTATGCGACTTATTTGCAGATATACATTTTAAAATAAAACATTTTAATGCCAAACTAAAAATCTATTGTTTCCATTACCCATAAATCTTGATAAAAAGATTAAGACGGCGCAGTTTTGTTTAGTGCGTATACTTTAATAAATGAATTTAACTGATTTTAAGACAATTATAAATTTAGTTATTCTTAAGTAAGAAAAGTTCACATTATTAAATGAAACTGTTTCAAGATAATATTTCCGAATTTAAGTTTAACACCTAAAAATGGCATTCTTGAAAATGTTTATATTTAGTATAAAACTGAATTCTGTATTATTATTTTTTTCATTTTCGTATAAATAAATTTTTCCCATATTTATCCTTTCAAATCTGGTTTTAAAAACAACATAAAATAATAGTAATTGTTAAATGGTAGGTAGATAAAACAAAACGAAACAAAAATATTTTTTGGAGATTTGAATTATTTCTCGACTTTTTTGCTTTTGAGATTAATTAACTTTTGTGTTATTTTGTCTTAATTGGTTAATTTTGTTGGGAAATTATTTTTTCATAAGTTATTGAAATAAAAACATAACGTTTTCTGATTTTATAACTTCAATATCCCTTTCTCTAAAGGTTCTCTTTATATGTTTAAATTGACATTAGTTTTGAAATATTCCTTTAAGGGGTAAACCAATAAAAATTTTAATTATCAATCTATTTCGACTCCCTAATTAGAGCATTCGGTGTCCACAAACGGCCTCTGTCGACTACCAGCATCTGAAAAAGTTCTGGGCATAGTTCGCACGAAATGCTGGTACAAAAAATAGAGAGCTCGACGTGTGACGGGTGCAGTAGCCAGGGGCATTTAATGATAACTCCGACATCAGAGCCGGGCTATCAAGGCATCTACTAAGTATTTCATGAAGAATCTCCATGTCTAAAAGTAGACGGCGATCTTCTTAATTAGTTTGCTTAGGCAAGTGGCGCTTTTTGTAGGAAGATATTTATAATTTAGATCGGTATTCCAACATTGCCAGTTATGATGTCGAAGAAATGTCAATTGAATTTTCTCGAACCTTTATTTATGTATGACATATTGTGGAGACCAAACAAAAAAGTCATACTTGAGCAAACTGCGAATATATGCAAAGTAGACCATTTTAATACACGCGATATCTTCGAACGCCTGATATGTACGAATAACAAAACTAAGATTTCTATGTGCACGGGTCAGTATAGTTTAGCTCAGCTTAGCTTAGCATGTTTACTACCAGCCAAAAATGCTGAAGTCTCGAAAAAAATCACACTGGCTCGGAAATTAAGCAATGATATTTATATAAAAATGCAAAATAAAGTAAAATAATATTCATGCGTTTTTGGGAAAAAATGTAAAAATGATAACTCAGCCAATAAGCAGAGCTAATTTGGATTAAAAACGGCTTCCCAATTCCAACTCGCTAATTAAAAAAAAAAAATTAAAACATGTATCAATATATTATAGTATATTAATCAATGAAATATAAAAAATTAAAACATTGGTGGAGTTGGCTGAGAACTTGTTAAACGATACCAACTTGAGTGTAAAAAAGGTTTAAATGTGTCGTTTCTAAAATACCCGTTCGAATTAAATCATCCATCTCTGTATCACTATGGTAAGGAAATGTAAATATTTCGATTATGATTCAAAATTAATCTTTATTGTACACGTTTCCGGGTATGCCCACAGGGGATGACGGAGGGTTTTTCATTCCGTCTTCCTACGCTTAATCTCCTTTGACGTCGGTCGCGTACACGCCCTCAACACTTTTGATCGTCACACAATAATAAAATTAATAACATTTTCTTTGACTCTAACTAATCTATGATATAAAAGAAAATCCGATTCAACATAACTTTTCAAATATTTGAATCGGATTGTAGTCTTGCGAGATACGAGATTGCGATTTACGACTCACGGATAAGAAGTCCGTTAAAACCCCATTCTAACCCAACATAAATGACTTTTTCCCACAGACAATTGGTTGAAATGGCAGCCAAATTTTTTTGATTGTTTTAGAACAGTGGTAAGGCCGTTTGAAAATGTGTCACAGCGTAAATAAAATCCTATACCTGTCTCCTTTTCTCTCGCCAACTTGAATCCTGTCCCTTTCGCACCTGTATAATGTTCCAAAAACTAAAAACTCGACTAACATGCCTTTTAGCATGCTTTCCTATTTCGAGATAACTGACACTATCATTAATACTACTCTCGACTCAATGCACAGTAACATAAAGCCAGCTTTCATTGGAGACATCCATCAGTACAGTACTCGATCAAAAAACAATATATATATTGGATCTTTGAAGTCTACGAAGTTTGGTACTAGATCTTTACAATACATAGGTTTCAAGGAATTTAATAAATTGCCACAAAAATTTAAAGTACCTATTTCAAAATATAGAAACAGGACGTGCGAATTGAAGAATTATTTTTTCCAGAAGTACTTTGAATAAATAATGTTAGTTTATAGAGAATGCGCATCTTGAACATATACCTTTTAATTTTTCACCGTTTTTGCTTGTATATGTAATTTTTAATACTATTTAAATGTTATTTGTGTTTTTTTATTTTTATATACTTTTTTTGGCTTGTATACATAATTTCAATTTTTTCAACGTTTTTGATAAAAAAAATTAACCTGTATTGGGTGTGCGCATATTTTGTTAATTAAAAAAAATGATTTTATTTTGTACTAGTTCAGTATGTATATATACATCCATGTAATTTTTAAACTTTTTCAATTTTCTTTCCCAGATTGCATAATGTAAACATTATTTTGAATTTATTTCCATGCCTAGTATTCTGTTTATTCTGTTATTTTCAAGTATTTTTCATACCCTTTTTAATTTGTAGTATATCATAATTTTTAATTTTTCTGCTTTTGTTAAATAATATTATAGTTTAAAATTTAAAAACGTCTCTAAAAAAAATATTATCTGTATGTCCCTAAATGAGTTTTTTTTTTAAAAACTCCTTGGGAATATTGTATATAATTATGTATAATATGTTTTCAATATAATAAAAAAAAAAAATATAAAAAAAAACATACACGTAAATCGCCAAATCGATTTTGGTATACCGCATCGCGTAAAAATAATAATCCAATTAATAATAAACTATAACTAAATTTATGTGACAAAGAAGAGACTTCGTAAGTAAGAGAGGAATCAGTGTGGAGTTTTGCTGCTGTTTTCAAGAGGAACCAAAAATCTACAAAAGGTCAGTCCATCCCAACTCCTTACCTATTTATTCCAATTTTACGCTGTGACAAAAAAGATTTTTACACCTACTGTCGAGAACCAGCTTACGCATCGCCAAAAAATTTCTAACGATAATACAGAATCTTATAATTTTATGCCGAACAAAAAAACATTTTTAAGTTCAAAAATAATTTTTAAAACTGTATTATATTTTAGGTTAATTTACAGGAAACGTGATAGGATAGGATAGTTTTTTTATTGTAAAAACGTTTAATTGACGTTAATAATAATACTGTTATGATTTTGATTCCATCATTTGGATACCAAGATATCAACTGGTTTCGAGACGAAGCCGTCTCTTCGTCGGGACACGAATTACAGTATCATGCAAATACTTCTATTCGCCTTTACCATAGTAATTGCTAAAAAATATAAAACCATAAGACATATGCTATTAAAACTAATAGCATGAGTCCTATCAGCACTTGTTTAACTTTTGCGTAATTTCTGTAATGAGAGTGTATAGTAGTGAAGGATTCTATGCTTGGGGAGAAGCATGGTTTGATGCATGTGGGTACATGGGTGCTGGACTACATGTTGAAACTGTCTTAGGCTGTCAGAACTACATATAAGTGCGGGCATATTGCCATAAGGCAATTTCTTCCTACCTTCCCAAACCGTTCACTTCCTAACAATAATACAGAATCTTATAATTTTATACAAAACTTGAAACAATTTAAACTAAAAATCTACACAATACTATAAAGAGTGGAGACGGGATGAGATAAAAAGAAGATGATGAACGGAAAAACTCAAATATTAAGATACTTTATTTTATTTGAATATAAATAAAGAAGGGGCATTAGTGAGTCGATTGTTTTACAACTGAGCAACTACCACTATGGAAGAAAAGGCAAAAAATAAAAGCTGTGAATGTTTATTAAAAGGGTTCTTTTCTTGCTAGAACGAAGAGATATTCCGTGTTATAAAAAAGGTTGGTTTCTTCAAAATATTGTGAAAAAGTAATTGAATGTGAATTTTTCTTCCATGTCTGATACTGAGCCATTTGGGTATGGTATTCAGTTATGACATTATGCAATTGTTCCAACTTATCAAGCAGTTTAAAATTAGCATCTGGGTAACATCTGCATTATCGAAGAGTGGTAGCAGCTTAGTTTTTTATGGAGTCTAAGAAAAATGTTTCTGTGCCATTTATTTTTAAGAGAGGGAGTGTTGGTACGTCCACTTAAGAAAAAAAAAATTACGACCAACAAGTACAATTTGGATTTTTCTTGGATTTATGAGAATTATGTATTTTTCGGTCTATGAAGAGAAATTCTCGAATGCATGTGACATTACTTTGTGTTACTACTTTTTTCCAGCGTTCACTTTACTTCCTAGTGCGAACTTGATTTCGTGTACTACTTTTTTGGCTGTCGGTAATTTAATACCCGAACGCGAATTTTCATGAGTAATTTAGGTGTTTAGATAATCAATTGTTTGCATGCATGAAATGTGTGATTTCGTTTCTGCGCTTTTACGATAGTAGGTCATTTAAAATACAATACATACATACGTACATACAATAAAAAGTCTAGTGATATAAGGTACCTTGATAGGAATTAATGGAAATTACAAATAAATGCTATGGTAAAAAGAGTTTTTTTTCGTATTTATAAGACTAAGAACATTATCTCTCTAAAAAATATAAAAACTGTTTACCACGCAATCATACAGTAAATTACAGCTTACAAAACAAATTTACTTCCACTTTTGATTACCTTTAATTTGTGACATATTTAAAAAAGCTTTTACTGTACAAACTTTCTAGGAAAAAAAAACCACTAATCTACAAAAGTCTCTTTACCCTAAATATCTATAAAAAAAATCATTTTTAATCGATGCAATACAGTTGCAGCTTTAAATCATGATGCATATGTTGAAATAAAAAACTTCAAAAATCTTTCAGAAGTCCTCAAACTGCTACCAAATATTAAAACATTTCAATTTAAATTTAAAAACACATGAGACTCATCCTATTTTGATCTCCATACAGTAGAAAATTGTGTATCTTCTAGAATTCTAAATCTTATTTTAAGGAACAAGTTTTCGGTAATAAACATATAATTCAAATCAAATGAAATTAAAATAAAACGAACACTCTCTGAACATAACAACAATAAAAAAATTAAATAAATATCTGACATGGAGATTTGACGGTGACTCCTACAGTTGGATATGTATATTCGTGTAATAAGTGTTCTGACGAAGAGACGGGTACATCTCAAAACCGGTTGACATAGAAAAGTCAATAAGTGGTTATATTAAAATATTAACTAACCTTTGCTTACATAGGGAGCATATTTATAGAATATGTCAAACACACACATCTATCGACACAATCACACATACCCTCACTCGTATCTCAAAAGCTAAAACAACGCTTCGTAAAAGAGACACCTTTCAGCGGTAAAATTGAAAGCTTTTTTAGACGCTCGTAAAATCTTCATTGTTTTTCAAGTAGATTCCATGCGATCATATTTTTTACGACGAGATCATTTGATAAACGTGTCTCTTAAAGACATAATTTGGTGAAAATGTTCAAATCATCTGTTTGTAAAAGTTTCTCGTGATAAAAAAAAGCGTAATCTGCGCTTTTTTTGTCTTTTGAAACGAATAAAAGTAATGAAAACATCAAATTTGTTAGAAAAAAATCTACTTTATTCCACAAATTTAGAACAACAAGTGACCGGCTTCACCGCTTTCGTAACATCGTCGAGACTAGTATTTTTTTTTTAATTCAATACATTTGTATTGTATAAAAACAGTTAGGATAGAGAATTCAACATTACATAATTGTAATTAAATTTAAAGTTTTTATTTGAAGCACTAACTTTGTGGTTATTCATTATAATAAAATAAATAAAACAACTTTGTTTTTAACCACTAATTTTTATTTTTCACCAACCGGTTTCAAAGCAAACAAGTTTCTTTGTCAAGGTTTACGTAACTAATGAATCGGTTCATTTTTATTTTATTTCTATCATGTTCCACTTGATTTATTGGGTCCACGTGTAGTATTTAGTGAACATGATAGAAATAAAATAAAAATGAATCAATTCATTAGTTACGTAAACCTTGACAAAGAAGCTTGTTTGCTTTGAAACCGGTTGGGGAAAAATGAAAGTTAGTGGTTAAAAACAAAGTTGTTTTATTTATTTTATTGTAATTAAATTTAATAATTTTTGTCTGAAGGACCTTTAAACAAAGTAATGCGGGGTAAATACAAGCGTTGATATAATGTTATTTTCACGAGTTTCAATACATAAATGTGTTGTATAAATGAGTTAAACCACATATGTCTTATATTTTAATTAAAAATCTGCCGTTAATGTGGATAGGATTATTTGTTTGTTAAAAAACCTTCCAAAAGGGTGGATATTTTCCATGCTGGGATTACCAGTTTGGACTCCTCCTCACTCACTTTGTATCTTTTAATGTGTATTAGTGATTTAGTTGTCTTTGTTTATTTTAGTTTTTATGGACTACATGTTGTACCTAAATAATATACTGTACCATTTTTTGTACATGTTTTTGTTATTCATATGTACATTTCAATTGGCAGTGGTGTTGTAAATTCAACCTTTAAAATACTGTATGAAAAAACTCTCCTAGGTCGCTGTGCGGTAACCTGAAGTTACCTATGACGCCTTAGATGGCCACTGCTTGTTATTTGTTGGCAATTTGTGTCAGAACTACAGGACGCGAACCTGACTTGGGAGAACGCACAGGAGCTGGCAGCTAGCGGAGATGCCTGGAAGATCTTCTTTGACACCATATGCTCCAACTGAGGAGTGGACATGGAATGATGATGATGAACTTGAGGTTAGGAAATGATCGCTTGATAATCACTGTTTCTTTTCTTCTTTTTGAAATTATATGTGTGCCAAGCTTAGTGATACAATTAAAATAGATTACAACTCTTTCTCTCAAATGAGTATTTTGTAAATTGTCTCAGGATACTCAATATTTTGTCATTTTTGTAGATCTTGGGCCACAATTATAAACTCCATCGATATTTATTTACAAAAATGTGTACATTTGGATGAAAATTCAGAGTTTACACAAAATTTTGTGGTAATATACATAGTAAGCGCCACCCCGCGCTGTTAACTTTACAGGAACGGGTGGGTTAAATAAATGACATGATATGCATAGTTGCGCATTTATATTATGTAAATATGCATTGGTAACAATTATCGTTGCAATTTGCACATCCAACCTACCTACCACCTCACCTACCTTACCTCAGTATTCCTTCATCACCACCATAACAGACCACTAGTGTCCATCGGCTACATTATTTGTTTATCGCCAGACCGTTTTTTTTTTCACCATCCTGTTGCGCCAGTGTGGTGCTAGAACCTCGCTGGAGACAACCTTCCGTCTTACGCTTATTTTTCGCATCTTTAATGTTAAGTGACTGGATCCAGACGATTGCAACAAGAACGAGAAAAATTGGATGAGGTAAGTGGTTTTCCTGGTCCATCTTCCTTGTTAGAGGTTGAGACTGGCGATTGACACCGCATACCGCATCGCTACGAGGAGTCTCGTGTATTTTCATTACGGTCCACTCCGCTCAATAATATCGTAGAAGTCCTGGGACTTTGCCTTCGCTATTTTGCGCCTCGCATCCGCAGGTAACATTAGTTTTTCCCTCCATATACGAGGCATATCCAGAAAGTAAGAGTACTGTTTGGCTCTCATGCTGTGAGAATTTTTTGTTGTTGTTGGCAACTCTGGTTAGTAGTGGGGGGTTTCTTAAACACAACGAGCACCAGTGACCTTCGCTTGTATCAAAACTTGCTTTGTAGTGTTCGTTTCTGTGAAAGATGTTTATAAAAAATCCCGCCAAGTGCAAGGTGCGTGCTGTCATAAGGTTTCTTTTCATGGAAGGAAAAACTCCGACTGAAATTTTTGCTCGGATCAAAACTGTTTATGGCGACGGTGCTATGAACCAAACAAACGTATTTAACTGGTGTCGTGAGTTTAATGAAGGAAGAACGAATATTCATGACGAGCAGAGGAGTGGAAGATTTTCAATTGTGACCAATGAGTTGGTGCGAAAAATCGATCTTCTCAAATTTAATAGGTTTATAAATCGGTACAACTAACAAATAATTTAATTACTTATTATTATAACTAACAGCCGTGGCCAATTTGTACAAAATTAAAGTTATCTGCAAAGTTCAATATAATAGAAAGAAAACATAGTTGATTTGTATGGTTAAACTTTAAAAAAGTAATGTAGAGAATAAAAGATTTATAGTAAAACAGTGAAGTATACATAAAAAAAAGTATTAAATAAGTGATTCATTTTAGGTTTGTAAATTTGTCACGGGCACACATTATTCGGCTCACAAATTCAGCAAAAATAAAAATAAATCGACCTTTATATGAGAATATTATACAAACAGACTGAATCTCTGGTTCATCGGTTATTGTTGCAAAGTCAGTAGAACCCACTTCCTATGTACAACCTTATGAGCATGAACCTATCTAGGTAGCAACTGTTTGTAAATATAATGCTTCAGAGGTCTCAAACTAATTATTTTATTGATTATATCTTCAAATTTAAAAAAATCCATTTTGAATATGAAAAAAATATTGCATGTGTAAAAATTGAAAACTAATAGAATTATTATAAAAATACATTCATACGCACACATATCAAAATAAGGGTGTACTAGATATTAAACATTGTCCAGAAATATTGCAACCATCGTCTTATTGTACTTGGAAAGTGACATGTTCCAGATATTGTTCTATCAGATTTTATTATGTTAGAATCCAGCCAATTAATGCAGGACAAATATTCCTTTATTTTAAAATAGCAAACATACCGAGTCTAACGTAACGAATTCCATAAATATCCTTCCTTCCGATTCCCATCCGAAATCACATCATCCAGTGAACATTGAGCATGTCCCTAGTAAATTATTAATGTAACGACCAATACGAAGAGAGTCCCGTTTCGTACAGTCAACCCGGCGTGACGTCACGCGCATGAGCGGGGTTTCCTTTGTGTGGAGTTCGGTTGACGCAGTGAGCATGCGCACGCCCGCGCGGGAAAACCAAAGGCGCTACAAGTCCAAAGCAACAAGCTATAAGGGGACATAACGGCTCTATTATTTCAGCAGTCGTTTTCAGCGCGCCATTGTGCATTTCACACTTTTCAGTAGATATCTGTTGAATCTAACGCGGATTATTTCAATTAGGATTTCACACACTCAATTTTTTACAATGAAAAATCACGGGAACACGAGAAGTTCAACGAATGAAGCGAATGCTTACTGCGAGTATAACGGTGGCTCCGCGTTTTAAATTATTTCGTTTTCAACTAAAGTGACGTTCCTAAAAAAATGAATTGTATTATAAATTTAATTTGAACAGAAAATGCTAATTATTTATTGATTAAAAAGCACTTTTTATAAATATGTAACAAATAATTTCCAAAAATTATTTAAAAAAAACTTTTTTAGCGACCGGCAAATTACATGTTTTATAAGATGTGTAAACAAATAACCCTAATGTTTATTAAAATGATGTCATAACTTATATTTAAATATAAGTTATTAATTTTAAAATACTTCGTACACTTCCACTTATTTATTTGACATCTTCAGTCTGGTAAATATATGTGGTTTATATATACTTGTTGAAAACCTCTATAAAAACATTAAGGTATATATAAATATATATTTTTAATTTATTTATTAATCCTTACGGATTCATTTTAAAAAAATAACATAAAATCGTCCCTTGTGATTGATAATAATATTTTTTTCATCTTTTGAAAAGTTTGTCTGAGTCTTTTGTTTAGTTTGGTCTGGTAGTTTATTGTATAATTTTAGTCCCTCGTTTATGAGTCTCGACTGTCCTTGTCTCGTTTTAGAAGCTTTCAAGTTTAAGTTCTTCATCTACTATTACATCAGTGACTAATTTATGGATTCATTTTAATGATTCTAGTTGAGAGAGTTCAGTTATATTTAATTTCCCAGTTTGTTTAAAAATTCTCCAGTTGATGTTAAATAGGGAAGATCATATACTAACTAATTTATTTTGCTATCTTTGCAGTCTGTTTATGTCATTTTGATATCCTGTTCTTCATAGTAGTTCCATATAATATATTTTAGTTTTTACAAGGCTTCATACATTATATTTTTTTAAAGTATTTGGAACAAAATTTTTGATTTTTAAAAAGACTCAATAATGTCGCCACTTTGCTAATTGAATTGCTGATATGAATTTTCCATGTCAATTGTGTATCTATTGTTAGTCCAAAGTATTTAACAAGTTCTATTTCAGTTAATCGTTCGTCATTTATATGAGCATCTATTTTATGACTTCCTTTTCTAGATTCAAAATGGATAATATTGCTTTTTTTTTATTGAGTGTAAGTAAGTTTGTGTTTGTTTATTTAGTCAACATAATCAGTTCTTCCTTTATGTCATTGTTTATATAATATTTTAATTTATTTATTTATTTATTTATTTATTTATTTACGGACAAAGTCCATTATAAACATTACAATTAAAAGAAATTTTTACAAAGGAATAAAAAAATATAAGGAACAGAAATAAGCAGCAAAGACAGATGATAGATTTTTTAGATTAAGTAAAAAGCATAGGCTAACTATACAGATTCTTTAGCTGATTTGTAAAGAAAGACATCCTTACACGATAATAATCAAGATCTTGATGATCGTTTACCCGCCTGATCATTCTGGGCAAAGGCGACTGTGCACCATAATTGGTCCTGTAGTGACCGAGGAAAAGCATTTCATTATTTCTTAGTCTACGGGTGGGAACGTTAAAAAGAATCTTTTGCAAAATTTCAGGGGCATCAATGAGACAGTTCATAATTTTATACATGCAGATTATATCTGCAATGCATCTGCGTTTTTCAAGACTTGATATGCTTAAAAACCTCTCCATATCAGAATATGAATAGTCTCCTCTTTCCAATCCCATCTTCCATGCAATTTTTCTTATAAAACGATGTTGAACTGATTCAAGGCGCTTGATATGAACAGCATAATGAGGGGACCAGATTACAGATGCATATTCAAGAATAGGGCGAACTAAAGAGCAATAAAGTGTTTTAAGTGTAAGCATACTTTGGAAATCAGACGTAGTTCTATTAATAAAGCCTAAAATTTTTAAGGATCTGTTTACTATATTATCAAAGTGTTCCAGAAAAGTTAGTTTATTATCTAGGATCACTCCAAGATCTCTTATAGAGGTGACAATAGAAAGAACTTGGCCATTAAGTTTATAATCAAAAATAAAAGGATGTTTACATTTATGGTATGAAATAATTTTGCATTTATCGATGTTAAGTTCCATGTTATTAGTTTTGCACCAAGTATGAAATGCATTTATGTTATTAAACTAACAATTTTAAATTTACAAGTCTATAGTTTAAAAACTTTTGTTTTGTATTAGTAATACTTATGTTTCTGTACCCGATGACAAACTATTAATTGAAAGTTATCGGAACGAAAATGATTTAATAAATCAATAATGCTTTTATTCCATTTTTTTTACAAGGATTGGATTTCAAACGTTCTCCTATCATGCTTTAGGTCTTAGGTTCGATTTCTGGTAGAATGTACGTAAAATGTAGATTTTTTAAGGTGGTTTTACACGGCTTTGAACTATGAAATAGTTCAAGGACAGAGATCTGAACTCTAAGACTGTAACCAAAATAATCAAGATACGTAGCAATTTGAGCACCAATTTAGTGCCTCATGTACCACTTGGTTAAGATAGAGAAATTATGATCTTGATGATTGTTTATATTTGTTTAATTTAATTAATTAATCATTTTACAGTTTTTGGTCCTGGTTAATAATTAGCCTCTACAATTCTGTAATTTGACGTCATTGGATTATTACCTATGAGACTTCGGTAAGTCCGTGATCTATGTAAACAAACCAATAACTCTTTAATCATCAGAACCCATTATAAGATTCCTTTATTTTAAAAAGCAAACATATCGAGTCACAACGTAACAAATTTTATAAATATCAAGCTCCATTTTGGAAATATCGCCGGATACGTTTAAAAAAGTGGCTGAAATTTGGACGGATAAAATGTGCTACGTATCTGCTTGATATTCTTACGTAGCACCGTAAAAATGTTTAAATTTAAATTAATACTTGCTTTTTAAATTTATATTTAAAGTTGTATCACATTGAAAAAAAACATCTGATACTTATTTGATTTATTTACATTATATTTCCGTAATTGATCAAGGAAATTTACTTAAAATTTCTTTTTATTTAGTTTTAATTCGACCATTTTAAAATACCGTTCAATTATTTTTAACTCGTGAAATTCCAACATTCTGAGAAAATTTAACGGCAGGATGATTAATTCATAATAACAGTAACTTTATTACGATTATTATAATAATTGTACTTTTGTTTGTTGTACAAATAATAGGAAAATCGCTACACAAATCATTATATTGTTTTAGGTCGAACCTTCTAAGGAATTGATCCTTCGGTAGTTATATTTGGTACTTTGTATATTATTACGTTTGATTCAATGTTCTCATTAACATTTGACGTACTGTATGAAAAAACTCCCTCTAGTAACTTTGTGGTAACCTGAGGTTAGGAAATGATTGTCTGATAATCACTGTTACTTTTCATCTTATTAAAATTATATTTCTGTATTGCTTATTGATCTAATAAGATTACATTTATTTTTCATGGAAGTCAATTTTTTATCATTTTCGGAAATCCTGATGGACAAAATTTGTACCTCAGAGGCAGACAAGATCAAGAATTTAATGAAATGACATTTCGATTTTCTTATCCAGTTTTTATCGTGTTGATTGATTTTGAAGAAATTCAAGTCTTTTGGATTTGCATCTGTATGCCTCTGAGGTACAGAAATATTTCATTTAAAATAATCTAATTTACCGAAATTTGTGATATATTTTTTTATCTTGTGCGTTAAGATTTTTTCGAAGAATGCAAAAAAAATCTTCGTTAGGTTCATAACAGTTACCAAGATATAGATTAATTAAATGCAATTTGCAACACAGCGCCGGTTGCATCACAGGAACGAGAGGGTTAAAATAATGTCGAGCTGATTCGTTCCGTTAATGGGTTTGTTTATTTTTAAAAATCATCGTTTATCTTCACAATTTTCCTACTCACGCCTTATGGTGCATAGGGCATTGCATTTGTACACCGAGTGCAGCATATTTCGATCATTTGTTTTACGTCGGCCAAATAACAGGTCCGCCTCGTAGTCTTATGGTCATCGCGTTTGCCTACTATGCAAGGTTTCGGGTTCGATACCTTTTATGTTGTTACCCTGAAATATTTACTTTTGAAGATTATTTCATCATCAATTTTATCTATTGATGGACTGGCACGTTAAAGCATACGACGGATTATCTTACCTTCAAGTAACAAAATATTATCAGGATACACTTCGGTTTGTGTGCCAATACAAGTGCCCTTAATATCATTAAGTGTGGACAGGGAATGATAAGGATAAAATGAATAGTATTAAAAACTTTTAAAGTGCCAGCTCAGGGACTTTCTTTGTAAATAAATGTATGTAAATGAATATTGCGTGTTGACTTTTCCGGGGATTGATCACGGGACCTTATACATGATGATCTAACCACGAGGCGGAGTAAAACAAACAAACCATCACGATGTTTTCCTGCAGGGGTAGCTAGAGAGGATACAGCGCCTTGTATCATTGTCTTTGAATACAGACCAAGCTTCCTCTACATTAATTTATATTCTCTTACACGCACGCTATTTATTCCGACTTTTGTCATGTCCGTCTTCAAGTATTTATTGAATTTCGTTATGCCACGCCTTTTTCGATCTTCTTCGTTTTCTGCATTCATCAACATTTGCAGCTTAAATTTTCCGGAGTAATTTCTGTTCTTTCATTTTATGACTCATTTCAGAATATCAACTGTATTTTGCGATCATGACTTCTTTTCCATTTGCAATTTTATGATGAATTATTGATACTCTGCATCCTTTTTGTATGAATTTTTAAAAGCCTGCCTTCTCTAATCGTATTAATGTATGTACATTGAATAAAGATTAAGTATGACTTAACGACGTACTGAATAAATAATATCAACAAAAAGGTGGCAAAGTCACCATTATGCTTTTCAGCATCTAAAACTAAAGGCATTAAAACAATTTGTTTACGACCATACCTCCTGAATAATTCATGTGCCTTGACGGAAATTAATTAGAGAGGAGAAACGTAGAAAACGAGAATCCATTTATAAACTGGCCTACCTTTTATCACCGTTCTTCCTAACATAAGATATGAACCAGTGGGGATTTTGACCTTACTTTATTTCTGTCAATTAGGTACCTAGCATTAGACAGAAGTCGAAGTTCGCGTTTAGGATAGGAACGAAAACAGGGACCGTGTCCTACAAACCACCCTGAAGTTACTTCTCCCCTATTATATAAATAAAGCTTATACTTAACTATTATTATGAAGAGAGTACAGGGTTATTGCGCACATAAAGTTGGTTATAAACAGCAAAGGGTTGGCTTGTGTCATTATTTAGGTGTAAAAATAATAAAAGTAATGAAATTATTCGTGACATGATAGCCTGTAAAAATATATTTCGTTGGCATTTTCCACTACACTCTTGTGACGTAGCATCTAGGGTAGGTTTTAAAGCTAGCGGGTGACTTTTAAACTTACTCGGTACGTCTCTTTTGTGATTCTGAACACATTTGCATAACATGAAGAAACATATTCGTATATTTGTGTATATACGAGTGAAGAAAGTAAGTAGGTTAACCAGTATTTATTTAGTACACGAACAATTTAATCATTACTGTTACTCGAAATTGGCAAAAAATTATAACTAGCTTACATTACATCATGTTACCTTTTCACGGATTTTAATATACAAACTTTTTTGGTGTTTTTTCACATATTTATGGTTATAAATAATAGTTTTTTTTTTAAATATCAATTAGACTTCATGGTTTCGTTTTGCTATTTTATTTATTGGCCCTGCATGTTAAAGACTGGAAAATCATTTACAATATTTTCAACCTCAAGCTGGGTCCCGATTACAATAGAAAATTGACAGTTATTTTCGACTATCTATAAAAAAACATTTAAGTTTGTAAGTGAAAATTCTTAATGGAAGTTCATTGTAATTTATTATATAAATAAAAGACGAGTGATACTTTAATCCACAAATTTGAAATATCCAGTGACCGGTTTCATCACTTTCGGAAAAAAGAATATCAGATTTTTTTTCTTATCATATCACAATTCTTAATTTAGTTATATACATAATATAATATTGTTTAGATTGCATACAGATAAATAATAAATTTGTTGAAATTTCCTCTAAGACTAAATAAAATTGGGAATTGGGAGGTACATTACTTTTTTATTCCGAATATCGCATTCGTTCACCAACTTTATCATACTATATACAAATAACAACAATAACAAACTATCACGCCATTAGCCCGTAACAGTAGGTAGAGAGGATAAAACTCCATATCACCCAATTATTCTGACTTTTAACATGTCCATCATACTTTCTTGGTCTTAAATTATTAAAAGGCACCAATTTTAAATTTTAAATTCATTGTTTTTAAAAGGAAACTCAGTTTAATTACGGCACTGAGACAAAATAAGGATGGTTACGTAATCAATGTTTAATACTCAAAAAGATCAGTCTTGGAAACTGGTGAATTTTAAAATTATATTAGTATTTGGTAAATGTGTTTTACGATACCAATATCAAAAATGCATAAATGATTTTAAAAGCAAAACGGAAAGAGCTAATAAATATTTCTGATAATGCGCTGTATTGATGTGGCAGATTAAATTTTTGATTGCGAATTTCATAGCGCTCTTTATTCGTGTCAATATTTAATTAACCTGATTTGCGGATAAAAACTACATTTATAGTTAATTAATATCTGACGCTGGCGTAGAAATGATAGCAAATAATTACATTACCGCAGAATTACAAATTATTCATACATTCGTACGATAGTTTCTGTAATCATACACGTGGCGGTACGTGTTTTAAATAACGAAGAGAAATACTTCGCTGGCGGAATAGTAAATAAATAGTGATGTTTGCGTGGAACAAATAAATCGTAGTGATATTTAATATAAAACATCGAGTAATACCGTAAATCATGAAGCGTATTACCAAGGGGATCCCTTTCCAATTACTCACGGAAAGATTATTTATGAGCGTCAAGGAGGCTTTTCGCTAGAGGCAAAATTCGTTTCCATTGTGCCAAGATATGAAACCTTCCGAGAAGACTAGGGAAAAACATTTTGTCATGCAAATTTAACGCTCCGTTGTATTGAATAGCGACGCTTAACAACACAAAGCCCGTAAATTGTATAGAGGTGTTTGTGGATCGAACTTAAACTAATATTATGTACATGCATAGATTGGGTCTATCTGAGGAAGCAATTCGGTAGTGAGTTCCAATGGTTTCTTGGTTATTGTTTGGGAATCCTCTTACATTCTTGGTATTCCTAAGGGGTTAAGCTCGGTTGGAGGCTGATTACGGAAATAGCAAAGGTTCAGAGTTCCAAAGGAAAAACGAGAAATGAAACACAATATTTTTTTGTATTCAGTTGTTATAAAAACTTGTTTGATTAGTTTAATTTTTAATAGTATTTTTTTACTGTGGTGCTGTATACTCATTTTTGCGTGTGGAATTACTGCCAAGAGCGTTATCTTTGATAAGCGGACGTAAGATTAAAATTGTAAAAGTGTAGCTTTTCAGGAGATAAAAAAAACCCTATGTTTATCATGCACTGGCAAATGTCTGTTGATTTATGGTCTAATTGGTTAGGAAGCTTGCCCAAAAACCTACATTGAACCAGTAACGTTGGCACAAATTTTTTTAATCCGAGAAATAAAAAAAAAAATTTCTTTATCCAAGTGACTTGCTCTTCGAACAATTCAAAGTACTTAATATTATATCTTTATATATATAATTCTTCTATACATGTGATTTCATTATACTCCTCTTAAATGGTATAAACGATTTACGTGCGATTTTCAGCGAAATGTAGATATTTGCGCTGCGCGTATTTGTAGATATTAAAATTTTCAATCTACTCTGTAAAAAAAGGTTAGGAGCACAAATATTTTTTTTATTGACCTACCAGGGTTGCATTCGACGAGAATACATATTATACACAAAAAAATGGAAGGATGTTGTTTTTTTGTGCAAAAAAGTTTGTTTTTGAATGTTTACAAACAACATTCGCTGTTTATGGTTTCCAATCAGATTCTTTCCTTACATTCTTTATAATTTAATCCCATTTATTGACAACATTTTGAGTTTGTCCAAATTTTTGTAGACAAGAGCGGGATTCAACTCCCTGGGGAGCTGTTTATATTAACATATTACAACAGAGATGAAGAACATTTAAGAGAAGGTAATATAGAAGTCCAGGCATCTACAGGGCTTATGACCTGTCAATGGCTGGTTTAAGTGGCCACTTTACACACTGTGTAACATTCACCATTTTGCCTATATTTGAACATCTATATTCCTTCAATTCTTTCATCTGTTGACGTTTGTGAAGTTAAAGAGCTGAAACCTTTATTTATGCGAGTGAGATTCATCTAATTGAATTATTTCACCTGCATACTAGGCAACGCCTGAAAATGTTATTTTTTTAAATTTCTATACTTCTTCATGTAATATTTACAGATAATTTCATCTGAGTTACCACATTTAAGTATCTTTTACAAATAACAGAAAAATTTCAGATTTATTACTTAAACAAATAAATGATTAATCTACTTATACTACTAGAATTTACTTTCTATATTTGTAACAATCAATAAATGATAAAAGTGAGTCTACTTATTCTAAGGAGACTCTCTTGAAATATTTGTGCCACTGAAAATATGACATAAATGCGCCTACTTATTTTATTAAAACCAAAGTTTAATAGGCACAAAGTTGTTTATTTATGTTTTGAGTAGTCATGAAAGTGTACTGTTAATATCATTGATACACAAGAAATATTTTCTCATATAAATCGAGAAATGAACAAAAATACTATCATACTCATATGTCCACCCATCAAATAAACCTTCCAGTCAACGATTAGTCTGGCGTTTGTCAAAGATATTGAGTACTCTTTTTTTTATTAAGTGTTCGTTTATAAAAAAAACGTTTTATTTAATAATACGTTTTCAGCATTTTACATGTTGATTTTATGAATAAATAAGATATGGGATCGGTATGGTAAGTCAAAGAAATTTGACATTATTTCGTTTTTATGATTAATCCAAATATTTACATTTTGGAAGCTATTTTTATCAAGTTGTAAATAACTCACCATTAGAAAATGGAAATCAAGTTATCATACCTCTTCGATTCTTCTATCCGAGGATTTTCGTAAAGAAAAAGAACTGAAAACTGTATAGCCATGAATGATATTTAATAAAATAAAAAAATCTACTAGGACAGGACTATTTTCTTCTATCGTAAAAAAAATATCCTTCCCTTATAACAGTCCATTTGAATATAAATAAATTAAACAATATTTTGAGAATGTCCAAATGTTTTTAGACAAGGCTGAATTCCGTCATTGAGATATAAAATATTTGTAAAGGAAGGTAAAGTAGTGTGTTGATTAAATACCACTTTACATGCTGAGTGATATAACCACATTACACACTGTAATATTCACCATTTTGCCTTCGTTTAAACATCCGCATTTCTTCAACTCTTCTAACTGTTTACTTTTTAAAAAAAAAAGCATAAACCTTAATTGATGTGTGTAAGATTCTCTTGAAAATACTTTTCAATCTTCGAAACTGGCAACGACAGGTTATAAGCCCAATAAATAACATGGCTCCCATATTCAAAAAATTTCTCTCTCTCCTAAAATAAATGTCATTTTAATGATTTGTTTCAACTATCCATGCCGATTTCTGTGCTTCTTTTCTCAAAGACAATTAATGAAATATTGCATGTTAATTTTCGAAAGTAATTCTTTATTGAAGAAAAACAAAAGGTGAACCAGAAAAAAAATTATTTGCTTCAGAAAATTCTAGTTCTAAAGAAATTCACCGGTTACTAAAGAAATAAGACTGTGAAAACAATGGTGGACCTCGACGCACTTGTTGACTAGAGGAAATTACCCGGGAACAAAAGGGCTCTCTGTGTTCATTCACTGCCCCTGTTTTTGTTGTTCACTCTGCTATTTCATGTTTTTATGAACAATAAGCAAACTAAAAATAAATTAAAACTTGACGTAATCGTCATCTTAAATTTTTATTCGCACATAGTTATACAAAGGACACCGCATTGATACTCCGTTTGCAGCGTATCTAGATCATTTACATAAAAACAAGATAATCATTATAACGCTTTGAATATAGTCCAAGGACTATAAAAAACTACAGTTGAACTATATCATATAAAATAAATATTGCTTGTTATTTATACTTAAATAAAAAGAAACATAACATTCCATCGCCTGCCTCGATCATGTATTCTAATTTCGCTTCTAAATTCGGACCCATATTTATATTACCTGACCTTAACAAAAGTGCGACGACATTGGTGTTTAGTATTCAAGTGTGCTTTTTATCTCATATTCATTATATTATAAGTCATATTTTTATATGTACATATAAATAATAATATGAGTTGAGTACCATTACTTATTTTACATTATATATCACTGATACTGATTTATTATTTATGCAAAACTTTAATTTAGAAACTCAGTACTTTTAAATCTCGTTAAATATATGTTTATTATTTTCTTTTTAACCTTTTCCTATTTTTCTTTCATGTTTTATTTACATATTTTAGATCTTTATTTTAATAAGTACTTTTAGTTTTAATTTTTAGTTTGTTATTTTTTTACTTGTTTCATTATATGTATATATTTTTTTTTTTTTTTTTTTTAAGGAATAACCCGCTAAGCCTCTATTTTGAGGCTTGTCAGCAGGTGGGATAGAGGGGATATGGAAGGAGGTAATGAAAAATACACCACAACACCCATACCAATTGAGAAAAAATCTTTTTTGGATTTTTTTCTTGCAACTGGCGAGAATCGAACCCGCGACGCCAGTTTCACAGATAGCCGTCTAACCAACTGCGCCACGGCGCCTGTCTGCTTTAATTTATTTTCTTGTTTTGGATACATTTATGAGCACACAATATTTTTTATTTTTTTCTAATACATTCTAATATACGTTATTTTTAAAAATTTAATTGTATTTTTTTATATTTTTCAAGTTTTTACAAAATATTTCAAATAATTTTATATAGTTTTGTTGAATTCTTTGTTTCTTCTACTATTTTTTATTTATTATAAGCATCAAAAGCAAAGTAAATATACATTGTTTTATTTTCATACATTATTATATCTGTACTCTTTTATTATATTATCTTAATTAAAACTAATGTCTGAGCATCGGGCGACAAACTATTAGTTGATAGCTTATTGAGACAAATGTGTTTTTAAACTTTATGTTTTTCTTTTATGATGTATTAATATTGTAACACAACTTATTATTATATTTTTATTTTATTGAATAAAGACAATAAATTTAAAAAAGAAAAAAATGTGTAACAATTGATTTACTAATTATGAGGAAGTCTCTAATTCGTTGTATTTTGTTGAACTAATTCTTGTTTATTAGAATTAAATTAAAGTTTCTAATAATTCAAAAATTCGTTTAAAACTTAGAAATGGAATACCTACTCACAAATTCGAATCTTACCGTTATTTGTATAACCAATTCGTTGTTAATTTTGTAATTGTTCCGTGTCTGGGCAGATCAGCATAAAGTTTTGTGTTTGAAATAAACAAAACCCTGGACGAGTGTTTTTAATTAAATGCCTACTCTTAAGGTCGGCCTCTAATAAGTTTAGATCCTGAGTTTGATTACTCCAAAGGGGGGTGTAAAATATTCGTTTTTAATTTGGTTCTTCCAATGTATCACCATTTAATGGGAGGAGTGCTTTCCCAAAACTGTAGTTTTTTTATTTTTATTAACTCTCGTATGGCTGTGATATAACACGAGTCTACATTGGATACAAAACTAGATATATCTCTCTTATTTTCTTATAAAGTTGTATTTTTTACAAGATTAAATAAAATTTTACACCGTATTTGAGAAATTATATTTGTTTAAATATGCAGCGTTTTATCAGAAAAAGTGTGTATCATTGTTGTGCGTAGAATATTTACTTACTTATATGAATAAAAGTGATGCCAATACAATCATTAATCTGTTTAACTTATCAGATAAAGCACGAAAAAATAACTTATATCAAGGAAGACAGAGATGCTGTTTTCTGGCTGGCGTTTGTGTGAAAGACACAACAGCATCCTGATAGCACAAAGTATACATGTACCATGCAAAAGACAAGAAAAACATCAGTCGTCTGGGTTTTTTTATTCGCTCAATCAGTCGGTTATTGGCAGTGCACGCTAGTTAAATGACCGGCGTATTTTTTCGGTACAACAAGCCTAAATTACATGTTAATTTATATGAATGATAGAAAAATAATTATTTAACAATATGTCTCTAATTTATTTTTTTCAAATCTCGTCTCGAGTATTCCGTATTTTGCTTGATGTAATGTTACAGTACTGCGCCCAAATATTTTTTTTAGAGATGAAAAAAATTGTTAGTAAGACTAATTACAAAGTATTTATTTCATAATAATTTACTGTTTTCTTTTCAGGGACTGCCTAATTTTTGTCTTTAAACTAGAAATATGTATTTTTGATCACCATTTAAGCGGATTTTTTGTAATTATTGAAGATTTAATGGTAATTAAGACTAACGTTTATAATTTACTTAAAATCTGGAATTAGGCCACAAATAAACCTATTTTAATGAATGTTCTTATTATAATAAAATGTTTTCTAAATAAATCTCACTTATAAATAGTTTAAGACCATATGCTTTAACCTTAAGTTGAATTTCAATGTGATATGTATGAACCTATTATTTTATTTATTACTTTACAATTTTTTTTAAATTTAAAACGGTTCTTCTTATTTATTATTTTATATTTTCAATTTTACATTATTCTATTAACCATATCTCCTTCAAATATCAATTGTAAAAATGTAAAAACTACAAAAATGATTTTTGAAGTTTACTGTCTTAAAACGGGGAAGCTGTCTCTTGTTAGGCAGTTTAGATGACTTATCAGTAAAAGTACATTTCTTCTTCTTCTTTCGGTGCCTTGTCAGGTCCCATCGGCACGACGTTGACGATCATCGCAACCAAAGCATATCTGTACAGCGCTACTGTTATATTCCGCAGCCTGGACGACTGCGTACTAAACTACTCGCTGTAGTGATTCCTGAGAAAATGTGACCATAATGATTTCCCGTTGCCTTTTGTGGTGAATTTTTCTGTCGGCGTTACCTTCCCTTAGCTGGTTGGGTTTGGTTTGGAGGCACCATAAACTCGCCTTTCATCCCCTCATTATCTGCTGTTATCATCCCGTTATGAGTGTGATCATGTTGCACAGGGTTCGCGACATGGACGCTAACGAGTAAGACTAGTCAGTAGTATTGCCAGTGGAATGCAACGGGACATTTGTAGTATTTTTAAGAATCGCACCCTCTAGCAAGATGTGACTCACTGCAACCCTTTTGACATCCTGAACCCCAAACTCTTAATTAAACTTATTATTTGCTCGACTGTGAAATCATCATCTATCCACTATCAAAGATGTTACATCAGTATCTCTATTTAAATCACGTCTGTAAAAACATCTTCTTTGTCTTCCTTAATCTCTTTTCCCTTACTCTTTCTTACTTTTCCCATTGAGTAATAGTATTGATATTAGGTAATTTGTATACAAATTCATTTATTTGTATTTTTTAAACATATTTAGCTGTTTTTATCTTTATTTTCTTTTGAATTTGTTTTAACTTGAATTGTAAAAATGAAACTTTTATTTTAGTGGTTGGTTGGAAGAAATTGCCATTTGGCAATATTCCTGCAAATGTACAATTAAAATGATTTACAAAAAGTTAAATAAATATAAGTATAACTAAATGCAAATTGCTGTAACAAATATTTTAATCTATAAACATAAATTCAAAAATAAAAATTTTAAGGTAGGTACTACATAATTAATTGCAGAAAAATATTGTATCATCATTCCTCGTATTTAAATCAACCTGACCTAATTCCAAGAGGAATTATTTCCGCGGAGTTAATTCCCTTTTTACGCGACATGCGACTACAAGCTTTAATCTCTTACAAATATACATACTAAGTGGATTGTCACTTTCCAAAATGTCCACCACAGAATTGTTAAACTTTCCCTTTTGAAATTTCGGGATTATTATTCATACGAATTCCAAAGGATCAAGCTCATTTAAATTTATCACTACGGAACAGAAATTTTAGTATGATTTGTGCTCTAGATGCGGTTGCGTTATGTACATTCCCCAAATAATACAAAGTAAAATGAAATAATTAAAAATTAAACAGCGGAATTGACGACCCTTACATTGATATTTTTTTATCTAGCTTTGTTAGAAATAATAAAAAACATTTTATATCATCATTTCCATCACCGTCATTCCCTTTCTGCACCTAATGGTGTAAAGCGATGTCTTGTCTCGATGTCCTTTATGTTTGTCAATGCTTCTTTCTTTTTTTTTATGTTTTAAACTATTCTTTTATTGTAATATTTAAACTTTATAAACTGTATACATGGACAATGTCCGTTAGTAAATAAATAATTAAATAAAGCGGACTGCATCGGAACGCCAATCGCTGCGTATCTTGATCATTTTTGTTACATGAAGGTAAGATCAGTCTTACGCTTCAGGTCAGGTCCAGGGACTATTAAATATCATTGTGTAAAAACCTATTTGTAAATAAATAATTAATGTCAACCATGTCGGAAATAAACCTGAGACCTCTTGCGTGGTAGACAAACGCGCTGACCATTTTTTTTAGGCAATTTATTTATTGTATTCTTGAAGTGTATACGGAAATGTAAATAATAAACGAGGCATATCCAAAGAGTAAGAGTTCTCAATTGTTGTTATTTTTTTTATGTTAAAAAAATAACTTTGGTATTTTGTTTGTTTATTATATTTTACATTTTTTTCCACGTTGTCATCTTTCTGTTCTATACAGGTTGTAAGTCGAGGCACAAGATTTTTAAAGCCTTCCTCATAGAATTCTCCCGCCATCTCCATCGTCCACTTCAAGACCTCTTCTTTCATTCCCTCATCGGTAAGAAATTTTGCCATCAATGTGAGTCTTCGGGAAGGTGAAAAGATGAGAATCTGAAGGCGCTAAGTCGCGGGAGTATGCAGGGTGGTTCAAAATGTCCCAACCACACAAGTTGAAACGCTCCTTGGTGGCGTTAGCCCCAGTGACCCGATTCAATTTGTGCTGCTCTGTCAGTTGGTTTAAGACCCATCTTGAGCGCAATTTTAGATATTCCAACGTTTTTGTAGTTGTTTCGTATAACAGAGATCTGGAAATAAGTGAAAACATCGCAAACGTTTCATTTACTGTCAATCGGTGGTCTTCACGAAGAGTTTCTTCGATTGTTTGCACCAACTTATCTATCGCAATTGAAGGTCTTCCACTCCTTTGCTAGTCATGAATATTCGTATTTTACTTTTCAAAATTAAAAAAGATTGATAAATTATAGATTTTCAAACATAAGCAAAATGACGAATGTGACACATTGCATTTTATGAAATGCCAAGACTTCCATATCCCGTTCTCAAAAATGTTTATCTTTTCAGTTGCAATAAATTTCAAAAAACAATTTTTTTTTGCTCTCAAAGCAAGTAAAAAAAATTGTTGAATTTTGCCCCCGTCAATAAAAATTAAAGCGTTTTTTCCTTTTGATCGTTTGAACGAAAACGCAAAAATCATGATTTTGCAACAATATTTTGCATATGCCCAAATGTTTGTGGAAAAGGCTGGATTTCGAATGCCTGGGCTTCCTTATCTGCTGCAATGTATTTCAATATTTATTTTACATTTGTATTTTTAAGTTAACTTGAAACATTTTTTATTAGGAAAAACAACAAATGGCACATAAATCATTAAATATCCAAAGTTGTACAAATATGCAGTTAAAGTTTTTTTTTAAATAAATTGATGGTACCATTTGTTAACTCGGCAAAATCCATAATTCTTTATTTTGAGCTTCACAAAAAACTAATACAAAAATAGCTTATTTTTTTTACAATAAAATTTTGGTAACAACCAGTTAATATTCAATATTAAACTAGTAATGAAATAAATAAGTAATAATTATGTAAAAAAACCATAGTTAAATAATCAATTTAATTTTCGAGAGATCGCCAAGTTTGCAATATTGAATTAGAAGTTACCATTTTTACAAGACACCAAATAATTTTTAATTCAGATTTTAACAAATTTAGCCATATTTTGAATTGACAATGTTAAAAACATTGCAAATAATTGTAAGCTGTATAAGTTCTAATTCATATTTTACCTTATTTGATTTAAATTATCCTGCCCAAATATTAGCTTGCCTGCTAATAAGGGTTAGTCTTTCGTTTTATCTCTTCACGGGATTGGTTAAGAATCCTCATCGTACTCAAATTAAAACTGTGCAAAAATCATTGCTCTAGTGCCATATCTAAGTGGGAAAATACGAGAATACGTGTTAATAAAAAGTCAGACCACGCTTTACTTTGAACCTTCTGAAATGTTGACACTCAACTCATGTCCAACGTGAATTTCGTCATTCCTCAACCGACATTTAATTCGAAACTAAGAGAAACGAAAATAAAAATGACTGATTGTGTAGTGAAAGCGTGCAACAACTGTCCGGATTAAAGGAAAAATACTTTATATTGATAAATAGGTACCCTGACCTAGGTGATTGTTAATGGTTGAATTTCAAAACATAAAATAGTTTATTTTCAAATACATTTTTTTTTTTAAAATGTAAAACTCTGCTCTTCTTATCAACATGGGTGCACTATATTCATGAATGCGATTTTCAACAATGTATTGAATTAACATATTACAACAGAGATGAATAACATTTAAGAGAAGGTAATATAGAAGTCTAGGCATCTACAGGGCTTATGACCTGTCAATGGCTGGTTTAAGTGGCCACTTTACACACTGTGTAACATTTATCATTCTGCCTATATTTGAACATCTTTATTCCAACAATTCTTTCATCTGTTGATGTTTGTGAAGTTAAAGAGCTGAAACCTTTAACTATGCTGGTGAGATTTATCTAATTGAATTATTTCACCTACATACTAGGCAACGCCTGAAAATGTTATTTTTTCAATTTCTATACTTCTTCATGGACCAGGTAATTTCTTTTTAAGATGTATTCTTGTTGAATGTAACCCTGGTAGGTCAAAAATAGATTTATGATCTTTACCTTTTTTTATAGAGTAGATTGAAAATTTTAATACCTACGAGCACGCGCAGCGCAAAAATCTAAATTCCGCTGAAAACCCCACGTTAATCGGCTAAGCCGTTTAGGAGGATTTTAGTAACATCAGGCGTACAGAAAAATTATAAATATATAAAGATATAAGTTACCAATTAAAAATATTTTGTACATTTCCACTTTAGAGGGTGAAAGCGCCAATTGATTGAACTTATAAGTAAAAAATGTACTAAGTGTTTTAATTAGTAAATATAAGTTATTACATCATGTTTAAAATAACCCTTGTTAATTTAGTTGAAGCACCTTTGCACAAATGTATAATTTTATGTTTATAATATATAAACAAATTTTAAAAGGAACATAATTGTATTACGCACCGATATATATATATATATATTAAATATAAATAACATACATATTTTTTTTATTTCTTTATTTGTAAATCACGTGATATAAAGTATTATACATTTGAATTACGTTCCCAGGAGTTACTACCACTCAATTGGGGACTTATGATATTTAACTTTGTAAAAAAAGCACATATTGAGATCAAAAAAGAATCAATGCAAGTTTAATTTTTTAAACTAAAAGCAAGACAACAATATATGAGTCAAAAAGATTTTCTTACACTAACAAAATAAGTACATAAAAATGATTTCATGAATGGAGGAAGTGGTAGATCTAGAACTAAGGGAGATAAAGTCGTGAACATCCTATGCTACGCAAACGATGCAACCATAGCGGAAGTGGCAATTTCTGATGATAAGAACATACCTATCACAGTTAGTAAAACAAAAAGTTTAAATATTTTTCAATGTTTAGGTTTTAGAATCTCGAGTCACAGCGTCCTTAACTCCGAAGTGAGGGAACAAACCAGTAAAGTCTTGGCAGCATCTGGATGCCTAAGAAATGTCATATGGTACGATAAACACATGTGGATTGCAAACATAATTTGGATGCACAAAATGTTAAATGTTTCAAATGTTCACCACAGTAAAAAGTGAAGTTTTGTATGAATTAAATAAAAAAGCTTAGCTGACATGTGACGTGACCTTTTGTTTTTAAATGTTTTCATTCACAACGTAGGCTCTTTCAATTTTCTTGAATACCATAGATTATCCTTCTTTTATAGACCTAGCGTTAAAAAACGTCACGAGACATTAATAGAAAATAAAAAAAACGTTTTAAAAATAAACGTGAGTTTTTATTTTTACTGAAATAAACCTCAGTGTTAACCGTGTCCGGGCTGATAAAAAATACATTTATATGTGAAAATGAACAAAAATTGACGACGGGTGTTTTTGTCTTGATAGTTAAAACCTCTCAGATAAAAATCCTGAAAACGGAAACCGATTTAAAATGAGTCCGCTTTATGTGTAGTGGTTGGCGCATTCGCCTACAACGCTTGAGGGATGAAATATTTACTTAAAATGTGTTTTTGACAGAAATATTTCATTGCTCTTAGAGTAGCGCCTAAAGCGTAAGACTGATCATCTTACCTCCAAAGTAATTCCCTCTGCACTAATTTCCTTCTACAGATAATTTTACCGATGATGTAATATTATTTTTTTTCGTATAAAAGTAGTATGTGTCGACTTCCGGTCCCCAACTATCTGTATGCAAAAAAACAACGCTCCGTCTGTCTTTGGCCATATAGCATCGTTATTCTGTTTTAATATTAATTAATGTACCCTTATATTTTCCAAAAAGAATTTTCCAGAGGGAGTGAATTTTTTTCGAGAGAAAATGTAGCTTTAGACATTTGTCAGCTCTCCGGCTATCCCTACGCCAAAAAATACGACAATCAGTCGCTCCGTTGCGACGTGAAGGAAACACATTTATTATATTAGTATAGATGTTATTTTTAGTAAAAACAAAGGTTTGTATTATTATGTTTTTTATCCTTTCCATAATATAATCAACCGGTTATTGTTAAAAGGTCCCACAGTGATCACAATTAGCTGATTCCATTGTATTATACATCAATTTCGCATGATATTTATTCTGATCATTTTTAAAATTGAATAGTTATTTTAACTTTAGATGCTTCGTCGTTACAGATTGCTTCAATGTGATTGTTTACTTGTGCCACGTATACAGAAAAAACCCTTCTTTCAAAATATATATCGGTACTATCCCATCTATCACGCGAGAAGGGTTTACAGTGTATATATGTACAATATACATACCGACGGAGGAACACTTTTCCACAAAAGAAGCTCTCCACTTTAAAGGTGTTTTTATCGTTCTTGATCCGAAGGGGTTAAAGCAGAAATGTAACCAGCTTTAGGATTTAATACTAGGCCAGCGAAACAGATTATTTTGGATAGATAGACATGTTTTCTTTTTTTATCTCAGCTATGCAGCAAATGTTTTTTCAGGTTGAATAAGATAACCTTTGAAATATTCAACTCCGGCAAAATCAAATTTGCTTGCCCTGCTCAGCTTTTTCACCCTTACATTTTTGGGTGAGTGCGATTATCCAAGACATAGTTTCAATTATTCTTTCAAAAACACATTTCTCGCAGCTTTCAAAATGGTTTTTTGAATTCTCGTATTACAACAGAGATGGAGAACAGTCGTATTTTTTAATCTTCGAACTGATGATTTTTGTAAAGTTAAAGAGCTTAAACCTTTATGGACGCGGAGGACATCCCTATTATTGAATTATTTCACTAGTGAATTTTAAATTGATTTATTTATTTTCAAGAAGTATACAGTCAACAATGATTAAATTGTGTAATGAAGATAAGGTTGAAAGACAGACCGGCGAAGATTCTAAATAATCATACTTTTTAAATTATGGTGCATTCTTAAATGTGTGCGAGCGTATATTTGTATGTATATATGCATTTTTTACATATTTATGCAAGAGGGTGTTTTTATGTGTATGATAATAAGTGTTAAGTGTGCACCATTAAAAAGCAAGTGGGGGGGTATCGCAGGCAGGTAGAAAGAGTCGTCATTTATTTTCTAGTAAATTAAGGGGCATGTTAAATATATCAACAGAGATGAACAAAAAAGCAATATTTTTACAAGAACGATAGAGGAAAGAATGTTATGCATAGTAGTGACTAGCAGTTGGTATAGATTTTAATTTCAAGTCACGCGAAAAGGAATATTAAAATTAATTCTAGAGAGTAGGTTTGAAGAGTATATTTTATTATTTAATAATTTATTTAAAAAGCATAATTCAGATATAGTGCGTCTATTTTGAATGGTAAAAAATTCATTTCGTTTGGTAGATTGGCTGTAGGTGCAAAGCGTTTTATTGTTTTAATAATCTAGGTATTTAAAAAATTTCCGTTAAACATTTTCAATCCTTTCAATTTATGGTGTGTATTATGAGCTCCACACAACTGATGCAAACTCCAAATAACTCCATTCAAAAGTGCAGCATTGAATCTTCAATGGATTATTTAATAATATTTCGCGTGTTCACCTACCACATAAACTGGGCTGCACTGCGCGGGGCCTCACAGAAATAATTTTTTTTTTTTGCACCACAACAGGCCAGGAGGCCCCATTACAGTGGTGAATTACATCACAGAACACTCAGGCTTAAAAAAAACACATTTAATTTTTGTGTTCTCACCGGGAATCGAACCTGAAACCTTCCGTATGTGAATCAAGCGTCTTGACCACTACACCACGGAGGTCACCTAATTGGGATAAACAAATAGCACTAGAAAATTCTGACGTGCATTAGTGCTCTAGTGCATTTTTTTCTAAAAACCAGAGTGAAAACTAAGGGAAAAGAATATTTAAAAAAAAAAGATTTTCATTTGTACATAAACTGTGATTTTTATTGTATATATTAATATATTAAAAATATATTTTATAAAATTAACCATGTAAGTTAGTCAAAATGGCAGTCTCATTAAACCTATTATAGTTAAAACCTTTTTTATTTTTATTCAAATTAATAAATAAAAAAAATGATTCTCCTAACCTACTTGAAAGACTTCCATTCCGTGTGCCATCTAGACCGACAAGACAAAATCTTCCGTTTTACACAGAAAACGCGTCAACAAACTATTTTATACAATCTACAATACCTAAGATATGCGACCAATATAACAATATATTTACGGAGGCTGATATTTTTTGTGACAATGTATGTAAACTTAGGTAAAAAATTATAGAAATTTTGAGAGAAGCAGATATTTAACTTTATTATTATTTACATCTTTTTTGATTTCGTTTCTTTTACATTTATTATATTGAACATAATTTAAATTGACTAAGTATAAACAATTTTTTTGGTGTGTGCATGAGTGTCTTACACTAATACACAAAGAAATCGTCAATATTTGTGTACATACTGTTTGTTTACCTAATAAAATAAATAAATAAAACTGTTGACATGGTTTGAATTTGAAATCGTGAATGAACGATTTTAATTTTCATTAATGACATTGTTTTCATTTTTGAGGATGTACAAGTTGTCTTGTTTGCAGATGACATCAAAATATATTTATTTATTTATTTATACTGTTACATTGTTTGTTTCCTTTTTTTATTCAGAATAATGTCCCCTCACTGGGGTGTCCCGTGCCGAGGGAATATAAGGAAATATCAAATTTTAATGATTGCAAAACACTTTAGTTTAACTGAAATAAACTAAATAGTTGGTGCATACAAAATCATTTAGTTTTTAATGTATGGTAGTGCAAATCAATTACTTTCTGTCGAAAATAACCCTGTTTTTTATGAATACACTATAAACGACATATTGCTCGAAAGGATGAGCGAAATAAAAGACCTGGGTATAGTGTCTGATGTAAAACTAGATTTTGGTAACCATATTAACAACATAATAAACCAAAGCATGAAAACTTTAGGTTTACTGCTTCACATTGTCGAAGACTTTAATTCGCTTAGAGTAATAAATATTTTGTATGTAGCACTAGTTCGTAGTCAGTTAGAATATAATTCCATTGTGTGGTCTCCTCAATATAAATAACACAGTAAGAACATGGAGAGAATTCAAAGAAAGTATTTGAAATTCATAGCATGATAAATTACGCGTATCTATTAGACACTTTAAATTTAATTTTATTAGAAGATCGTAGAAAAATAAATGACCTTCTTTGTTTATTATTTTTTTTAAATTCGGAGCTCGATTGTTGTGAGCTCCTGAATCTTATTATCTTCAAAATACCGAATCGAGTCACTAGAAGTACGGAGTTGTTTGCAACTACATACATACTTAGGTACTAACTATGCACGAAACTCTCCGATTCCGCGTTCACATTCCTTAGCCAACAATTTTACTTGTGATATAGACATTTTTAATACAAAAATTATTCATTTTAAAACGTTCTTAAATGCATTGTTTAAAACTAATTATTAAAGTCTTAATAAAACTTTAAGTTTCATGCATTTTTTTCTCTGTTTCTGATGTGTATTATTATTATCCTTTCTTTTTTTAAATTATCAAATATTTTTGTGTACCATATTTTATATTATTATCTTATAGTCAACTAATTTTAATTATTTGTTTTTAACATCAATTTGTTAATACCATTTTTATGCTTAAATTCTTTACAAGTTATTTACAATTGTCTCTCAATTCTAAAATTTTTCTTATTTCCATATATAACTTTTTTTCTTTTTTACTTTGCAAAGTTTCACCCTTTATTTTGCACTGCACCATGTTTTTTTGTTTCTACATGTATACAAAAAAAAACTTACCATGTTTGTGCTTACCTATATAATTTTTGTAAATGCCCCTTAGGTGTATTGTAAAATAGAATAAATAAATAAAAATGTTTGCTTTCAACCTTTTCTCCGGCTCCCGAACATAACTTAAATTGTAGAAATTTTTAGTAAATAGAATTTGGAAATATAGATTATTTTCAGGGTTTATTGGCTAATTTAAATCCCTTTACAAACTGCTTAGTATTAATAATTCCGCTTTTGGTTAAATCTCCGCGTCTCTTTTAATTGCAATGTTTCTTTACTTGATTTGTCTTAATAATTCGAATACCATCGTACGATTTTCACAATACAAATCCCCTAATCAAATGTGTGTGTTTCCTTTCACAATATACTTAGCTGTAAATTTTGATTAAGTACTGAAATTCTCAGGAGATTATTGCGGTGTTTATGTAGAAACAGGTTCAAACATAAACGTTGGCTACTTTTGTATCTGTGGTACAAAGGGTGGAAGAAAATGTGTTATGGTTAAACACGGTAACCTATTCAATTTCGATATTTTATTAAAATGTAAATTTTCTTGACAGCTGTTAATATGCAATACAATACAAATAAAATTATAACCTTCATTATTTATCACATTTAATATTTTATAGTGTTTTGTATTTGTACATCAAATGCAGGGTATCCCAAACATTCGTTTCCTTAAAGTATGATTATCAGTTTTACGCTTCAAGAGTTGTTCAGGAGGAGTTCAGGAGCTTATTTTTAGCCATACTTATTATGTTCGAAGCATATTTACTGCAAAAGGTTTGTTCTTTCTTACTGCTCTAACTTTTGTGTGAGAATATGGCAAGATGGTCGGCTGTGGTTTTGATAATGAACTCTCCGCATTTGCTAATTGAAGAGGAAATCACAGGAAACTTATTCAGAAGAAGCCGAACCATTGACAACAGATATTCCGTTATATTATTTATTTATTTGTCAATATACACGGCACGTAGTGCCTTTCACTTTATGAAAAATACAAATTGTGTTGAAAAAAACACTTACAAATAATATACCGTAGATAATTGAGGAAAAATAAAGCATAAAATGTTTATATGTACATATAATAACACAATGGTTTCACTGAATGAATACACTAACATATTGTGTCAAAAAAAATCATTAAAAGGAATATAAAAATTGAAAAGTACGAAAAATTTTTTATTTTTTTAAAAAGGACAGGTAGATGGGTATATCTTTAATCATTAATACATTGAACAAAAAAAACACAAAATGTTGTTATATTAAGTTTGAGAGATTTTTTTTAAAAATATAAATATAAAAATCCAAAAAACACAAAATATTTATTCACAAAAATATACAAAAACTAGAAAAAAAGTAAAGAGAAAATAAAAATTTTAAATTATAATATAGGTTCATTACTATTGCTTGACAAATGTAAGTTACAGTTCACCATCTTTTAAATAATTTAAAAAAAGTTAATTTATGTAAACTACATTTTATGTTAAATATATCAGCAACGTCAGAATAGTTATTGCCGAGTACATAAATGTTTATGCAATGTTCAGAATTCTGTTTTTATCTTTTGTTTATTTTAACAATCACCTTAACTGTTTTAAAATCGTTATCTTTTCCATTTGAACTCCAAGGAGTTGATATTGAGCCTGACCTTCCATTTACAGCCCGACAGCAGCCCGCTCCATGTCATAGAAGAGACAGTTTAAAAAATAAAGAAAGATCAAAATAACGCAACCTGCTTTCATTTAGAAGAAAAAAACACCACTACAGTCCTGTGCTCTAACAGCAATTTTGAAAGAACGGTTTTTTCAATAAAGAAACAGATTGATTTTCGTTACTTTTTATCAGGCAACAGTCTCAAATGTAGAATTTCAAACTGAAAACGAACACACAGGAAATTTCGGTACCTCAGTAAATTTCGGTACCAGTTTCAAAATATCAAGTGCAGTATTTTCGGTATAAAGTAACAGCAGATGAATTTTTCAAAAGAGTATGAATGTTTAATGTTTGTCATAACCCCCAAATGAATAAGTAACACGGTCTACCGCAGACGAGACGCTTTAATGCATAAACTCTTATATCTTTAGCAGCTTTCTTAATACGAGAGAGCTTTTCGTGATAGAATTCAAAATTTTCCCTCTCGGGTATTTTGGCACTTGAAAGTCTTACCCGGAATTATAGAAGTTGCTGATTAGCTTACGCCATCAGAAAATTTTCCCATCTTTGTTACACCCTAGCAAAAACATTTCAGTTATCTTAGAGAAAGTTCTTATATCATAGACTTAAACATATTTAATAATAACTAATGCTATATAATAACCTGAAAATGTTGTTCACTAAACCAAATGTTCATTAAAGAAGGATAACTTGAAAAATAAATATAAAAATAATATTTGCATCTTTTGTAAAGCAATTTTTTTTTTCAGTTTCAGTGCTGCAGAGCAGCGTTTATTTTATAATTAAAAAAAAAATACAAATAAGAATTTGTTACCCACTAAGTCTAAAGACTTTTCAGTGGGACACATTTAAAAAAAAAAAAAATATGACTGGTTTATATTACATTTATTTTATTTATATTTTACAGATTTATTTATAAACAGGCACTATAAAGTATTTAGAAGATATTTCTTCAGTTCATTTTTTTTTATTTGAAGATTTTTCGTGTTAATGGTGGTTTGTGGGAGATCATTAAACAATCTTGGAACAACGGAATTTAATGTTCGCTCTCCAAAGTAATTTGTAATTCGGGGATATTGTTCATTATCATGTATGTATTTATTTATTTAACTTTTTGTACATAATGTTATTTGTACGTTGGAGGGCTTATTGCCAAATGGCAATTTCTTCCAACCAACCAATGAAATAAAAGTTTAATTTTTATAATTCAAGTTACAGAACATATTCAAAAGAAAAAATGATTAAAAAGCTAAAGATATAAAAAAATATGAATAAACGTTTTTGTTTATAAATTACCTTAAATCAAAACTATTACTCAATGGTAAAAAAAGGAAAAAAAAAAGGAGGAGAGATTAAGGAAGAGAAAGGAGATGTTTTTTCAGACGTGATTTAAACAGAAATAATGTAGTAACATCTTTGGTGGTGGATGGGAGATGATTCCACAGTCGAGCCGCATGGGCACCATATGAGTACACCACACCACCAAAGCGCAGATGTTTCCATCTACTATAACTATGGAAAGATGTGTGATTTTTGAAACTATATGGGTAGTAGAGCTCTAAAATAAATTTAAATGGTCTCAACTAATTAAGTGTTAAATTTAATAAATTATAGAAACATTGTTCAAAGCCAATATGAAATGATTTTAAAAAAATTGTGCGTCTTCTTAAAAAATGGCCAACTTTAAAGTTCAATAACATTGTCAGCAATTACCGATTATCTTAGTTTATCTTTGGTGTCGATGCTCAAACGTCACAACTTTCAAACTAAAAGTTAACAATATTTTAACCGTTGGAAAAAGCTTTAAAAAAAATGTACTCTTAATTTTCCAAAGAAATAAACACCAGGCTGTTTAACAATTTTTAACATTATTTATGCGGGTTAGATTCGTGTAATTGAATTATTTCACCAACATACTACATACTACTACAACGCCTGATATTTTTATATATTCAATTTCTTAAAAAAATAAATAATAAAATTTAAATAACACGAACCTCACCCTAATTAATAAAGGTTTCAGCTCTTTAACTTTACAAACTTCAACAGATGAAAGAATTGAAGGAATATAGAAGTTCAAATATGAACAGAATGGTACATGTGAAGTGGCCACTTAAACCAGCCAATGACAGGTCATAATCCCTGTAGATGCCTAGACTTCTATATTACCTTCCCTAAAATGTTTTTTATCTCTGTATTAATATTTTTATATTAACAGCTCCCCAGGGAGTTGAATCCAGTCCTTGTCTACGAAAATTTTGACAAACTTAAAATATTGTTGATTTCTTAAATTGTTTAAAGATTCAGATTCTTAAAAATCTCACTTTTCTTGTTAATTTTTGCTTCTGATATCGTTTTACCTTCTTCTTTCAAGTAAATTTCAAAATTAATTTTGCTTCGGTGAAATGAGCTATGCTACGTGTAAACAACGCTACGTGTATTAAACATTAGTGTCATTTCTATTATTTTTATCATACATTTTACAGTAGTTGCAAAAAAATAGATATTCGTATTGCTATTATGTCCAAGAAAATAAGTTGAAAGTAATGTTTCGGGTGGCACAAAAAAGTATAAGTTTTCAAATTGATTAAACACAATTATACAATTTATTTATTTTATTTTTTATTCTTTATTCAGATAATCAAAAAATACAATTATCATACATAAAAAAAACGCATTTTACATTAGTTAACATACATATGCAAAAAGGTGGGCGTATTGCGTTAAAGCAAATTTCGTCCTACCTACCCAAACCTTTCATTTTGATAAAATCAGTTAGGATATGATCGTATTGTCGGTATATTATAATATTTTCACTATAAAACAAAATATTAATTTCTGCGCCAAAAGGACGACGAAGACCAGGAAAGCCCAAAATGCGATAGATGGACTGCATCAGCGCAGATATGACAATGTTGGAAGTACGAACTGGAGAGAAAGGGCAGCAGACCGGCAAGATTGTAGATACTCCTGAATTCAGCCAAGGCTCACCCAGGGCTGTTGAGTTTATGATGATGATATTTTTTTAAGAAATATTTTTTTTGTTAATATCTACACTATACTATGAAGAGTGGAGGGCGTAAAGAGAGAAGAGAAAAGGGAGGAGAAAAGAAAAAAAAACGAATATTCAGGAAGTGAAATTCCGTACGTACAAAATTTATTTTATTTATTTACTTATACTTTTACAATGTAACAACAGAGATAAAGAACATTAAAGAGAAGGTAATATAGAAGTCAAGGCATCTACACGGCTCATGACCTGTCAATGGCTGGTTTAAGTGGCCACTTTACACACTGTGTAACATTCACCATTCTGCCTATATTTGAACATCTATATTCCTTCAACTCTTTCATCTGTTGATGTTTGTGAAGTTAAAGAGCTGAAACCTTTATTTATGCGGGTGAGATTCATCTAATTGAATTATTTCACCTACATACTAGGCAACGCCTGAAAATGTTTTTTTTAATTTCTTTACTTCTTCATGGACCAGGTGGATTTATCAACAATATTTTGAGATTGTCCAAATTTTTGTAGACAAGGACTGGATTCAACTCCCCGGAGAGCTGTTTATAATTATATAAAACAAACAAAAACCAACTCAAAATATTGTTTTACAATGTTCATATTATTTTCTTTTACACGGAATAATGTTCATCACTGGGGTGTCCCGTGCCAGGGGAAACATTTTACAATAAGTGAAACATGCTTTTAATTAGTTATTTAAAATAGTAGCATAATAAGAAAATAATAACGTAATTAGTGTAATTAACCTAAACATAAATTAATACAATACAACAATAGATAACTATAACGCTATCATACTTGAAATAAACTATTCACTTAAAGTTTCCAGTTAGGCGGGCTGTATGTATAACCTGAGCAATAAATATAAGTTATTTTACGTCCATACGTGAAACTAACTAGTGTAATTATTATACGCTAGCAGCAGAGACTGATCTTAAACTCAAATAAAGCACTAAAGACTCCTTAGTTCTCCTAGAAGATTGTTCTACAAGAACCCGTTTTGTCTAAGGAATATATACCCTTTGATAAAGTTTCTCAAAGTGTGTAGATTCTCGTAAATGTTCGCAAAGGTTACATACATTACAGCCTTGCGATCATGATTATAATTTGATCAAATACAACATTGTAAAGTTTTATGTGGAAATTTTATTATCATCGAAGATTTGATGTTGTTATTCTTGCATAGGAAAACTTTTATTCGTCAGTTTACCTGAAAGATAGTTTATAAAGATATTTTAATTTTATTTAACATGGTAAAAAGTTACAACATGTTAACAAAAAGAAATACATAAAAAGAGAAAGTACAGAATTACAAAACGAAACAAAATACCACGCCAAAAAAGGAGCAACCTCTTGTGCTTGCTGTGGGATTAGAATATCAATAATTTAAGTACAAAATACACATATTTCAAAAAATAAATAAAGGGATATTAAACATTTTTTTATAAATAAGTGCATATACATATGTATGCAAACGCGCATGCGTGCGCCCGCGTGTATAAATATCCACAGATAAACACGCATACGCAAACTCACTCACACGCACATATACATTCACCCACATACATACTAGAACATGATGAAGAAAATTATAAAATAAAGTTTTCAAGTTACTTAACAAAAGATATAAGATAAATATTATATATAAGAACGGAAATGGAATAAGTCCCGAAATAGCAAATTAATGTTTTTTCTTAAGTCCTCATGTTACAAAGTTAAAATTATAAATCCAACCTAGGAACGCAAATGCAATGAGTGTTAAAAAAATATTATTGGGAAAAATTATACAACGGTATACCTCTGTGGTTGGATGCACTATCTATTACCTGTCTAGATTACTTACTTTAACGTATCGCTACCCATATTCTTTCCACTGCTGGACATAAGCCTTTTCCAATCTCTTCCAATATTTTTTGTGTTGGGGTATCTGCTGCTATCTACGACCCACGAGCTGGACAATATTATCTGTCTACTTTTTTTGTGATCTTCCTATGCCCCTTTCGATGGTCCAAGGCCTCCACTTCAGGATTTTTGGCGACCATCTGACATTATCCTGTTTTACCACCTGACCCACCAACTGCCATTTTATCTCTGCGTTCGTTCCTTTGTTCGGCGTCTAATTTCCTCTTTTCTTATTCTGTTAGAAAGACTAAAGTTAATATTTTTTATTTCCATTGCTCGCTGAACTCATTTTAACTTTAGTTTGTTTATGACAATGAGGGACAAAGATTCCAGGCTATACGTCGTCACTGGCAGGATACACAAGGCATAAACTTTAGTTTTCAAGTTTATACGCACGTTTTCAAGCCTATATTTTTAATTGCTGAAAGCGGCCCAACTTAGTCCTATTCGCCGTGGTCTTTCTGAATTTTGGTTCTCATTCCTTAAATGTTTTTTTTCCCAAGATAAACATATTTGTTGACTATCTCAATGGTTTTATTATCAATGTCGACGTCAACTCCGTCATGGTTTGGACTCATAGATTTTTATTTATTTATTTTTTGTTTTTAATTTCTATCTTGGTTACCAAACAAAATTTTCATCTTAAGTATAATTTTAGTTGGTACGTCTAAATCATAATATTGCAATTAACAATGCAGGGATTTTTTCACAGAATGACAAATCATAACAGAGATGGAAAATTTCATGAGACGGAAACATAGAAGTCGAGAACGAAAACTGTAAAGAACGAAATCTAGTCTACTGATATATCATCGAGTGAAAACATTGACACATAAGAAATACATATTATGCTTGATGTGTTTGAAATGTAGTGTTAGAGACGGAAGCTGCGCATTACTTGGAATGCAAGACTCGAATAATCTTCACTCTCCGGGAATTATAAATAATAGGAAAATTCTCCACGATATGCAGAAAAAGAGTTTTATCCTTTTCGGACATTCGTATTGCTGAATTTGTCCTTTGTCCTCAATATGGCCCAGGATCGAGAGAAATGGAAGCATATCATACGACCAGAGCCCTATATTTTTTAAGACCACGTGCTCACTTACAGATATATATCAGATACATATATACCTCGCTCATTGAATCCATTATATCTTACGGAGTGCGTGTCTAGGGTCTCACTTTCCAGTCTCATCTGGGTAAAATTTATGATATTCAGGTGAGACTGTTGAGGAGGATTGTACCGGATACCATAATCCGTGTAGCAAAACATATGGGCGAAAGTGTATATTTTAAATTCGGTAATGTCCTGCCGGTAAAACAACTTTGCGACTACAAATTGATTGTAGATCACTTTGTTAAAAAAAAGTTTCCCACACTCACAACACTAGATCAAAAACTGACGGCCTCCTGAAATGAATGAATGAAAAAAAATAGCTGAAGAAAAATCTTCTTGATACTTTATTGTACCTGTTTATAAATAAATTTGTAAAATATAAATAAAATAAATGTTATATAAACCTGTCATAAAAATAATTTTAAAAATGTGTCCCACCGAAAAGTCTTTAGACTTAGTGGGTAACCGATTGTTATTTGTATTTTTAAATTATTAAATAAACGCTGCTCTGCAGCACTGGAACTGGAACTGGAACTGCAACTGGAACTGAACTGTCCTTACCCGATACTTACTTATCTATAAAAAAAATATATCGCGACGGTAATTATCGACAGGTCCGGCTATTGTGATTGAGCTGCACGAGGCTTAAAAGCACTGAGCGAGACGATAAATAAGAAGAAGTTGGAATTCGAGCTGTACACTATCATAACGTATTAGCTTTAGACATATTTAAGGAATTGCTTTACTCGGTGTGAAACATTTAAAATTCATTATGTATTTAAACAGTTATTATTCTCTTTTACAAGATTGTTTGCTAACAGTTGAAGAATCCCTACTTTAGATAATTTACCATTCTCATAAAGCGGGTATTCCATTATTCATCTCATTTCATTGTGTCGCTTAATAGCATTATCAATTCATTTAAGTATGATGCGAAATAACACATTTCCCCAAAATCTCATTCCACTACATGACACGTGGTTAAAATGATATCGTTTAAATAATATGGCTCTACTAGGGCTTAGCTGGTTGACACGAGGAGATAATTTTCTTAGTGTAAAGCTTACTCCAGCTTTGTTTATTTCCAGCACTTGACTAATACATTTTATTAACATATTACAACAGAGATGAAAAACATTTAAGAGAAGGTAATATAGAAGTCTAGGCATCTACAGGCTTTACGACCTGTCAATGGCTGGTTTAAGTGGCTACTTTACACACAGTGTAACATTCACCATTCTGCCCATATTCGAACATCTCTTTTCCTTCAATTCATTCATCTGTTTATGTTTGTCAAGTCAAAGAGGTGAAACTTTTATTTTTGCGGATAAGATTCATCTAATTAAATTATTTCACCTACATATTAGTCAACGCCTTAAAATTTTATTTTTTCAATTTCTATACTTCTTCATGAACCAGGTGGATTTATCAACAAACATCAACAGATGAAAGTATTGAAGGAATATAGAGTAAAGCTTACTCCAGCTTTGTCTATTTCCAGCACTTGACTAATACATTTTATTAACATATTACAACAGAGATGAAAAACATTTAAGATAAAGTAATATAGAAGTCTAGGTATCTACAGGCCTTACGACCTGTCAATGGCTGGTTTAAGTGGCCACTTTACACACAGTGTAACATTCACCATTCTGCACATATTCGAACATCTATATTCCTTCAATTCATTCATCTGTTGATGTTTGTTGATAAATCCACCTGGTCCATGAAGAAGTATAAAAAATGAAAAAATAAAATTTTAAGGCGTTGCCTAGTATGTATATCTTTAGATATGTTATAAGACCATATTTTAAATATAATTCTTAACGAAACGGCATATTTTACCTTAAAAATATTTTTAACTTGTTTTATCGACAACCATCCCTCTTATTTTACCTCTACACATATTTTAAATCAAAATTGCTTTCAAACATACATTTCACGGATAAAAAAATGCGTTCAGACATTTCCGCCAAAAGCGGAACAATGCTTAGTACTTTGTGCCGTATTTATGGGCTAATAAATACTGGTTGAGGCGTCTTGTACGTTAAAAGCTGTTGGTGCCCCACTTCCACAGGTTAAATTTATTCACAATTTTGTTTTGGGAATCGCAAACCAAGTGAAGAAAAAACCAACAAGGAATATTGATTTCTTTTCCTATTTTGGTGTGAGAATTTCCTAGTAAAAGCCTTTAATTTTTTTTTCATTTTTACGCTTGATAGCCTTAAAGACGATAGATTTAAAACATGCTAATATTAATAAGCTAATAACAATTTTAACTTCTTCATTGTCAGTGTTCTCCTAATTGAATATTAATTAGGTATGTATAATATACACAATTTTTTAAGGCCATACTGAAAAATTTCAGAGGAACATTTTTTATTATGTGCTTTTAAAACAATCCGAATACGATATTTGTTTATTATTTCCAAATGTTCGTAGACAAAATACTGGATTTACCCCCTCGGGAGTCATTAAGATTAACAAATAACAACAGGGAAATATTTTCAATATTTATAAAATAATAAATAATTTTTAATAAATACAAAATAAATTCAATATATATAAACATTTCAAGATATTAAAATATTTTCAAGCGTTGCCTAGTATGTGAAATAATTCAGTCAGATGAATTTGTTCACAACAATAAAGGTTTCAGCTCTTTAACTTCACAAAAATCAACAAATGGAAGAATTGAAGAAATATGGATGTTCAAACATGAGCAGAATGGTGAATGTTACACAGTATGTTAAGTGGCCACTCAAACCAGCCAATGACAGGTCATAAACCCTGTTAATGCCTTGACTGCCATATTCCCTTATTTAAGGTATTCTCCATCTCTGTTGTAATTTGTAATAATTGTAACTATTCGAATAATTTTTACAGAAAGTCGCATTTTGAATTTTTGTTTTTTAAAAAATAATTAAGGTTTAAAATATATTTGATCAACAAAGCGATACGCTTCAGAAACTGACAAGGGATGCCAATCTCTGACATTGCGGATTGTCTTCATTTTGACAAAATGAAAACTAATTAAATGCATAAAAAAAACTTTGTTTTTACCCAATTTTTTTTACCAACGTTCAAAGCTACACAAGCTTTTTTATCAAAGTTTACTTTATTTTTCAGTTACTACTAAATATTATATCTATCTATATGGAGCTAATAAGTCAAGTCTGTTAGTCATTACAATATTTCAGTTTGTCCAAATGTTTGTAGATGATAAACTGAATTTCACCCCCTCGGGAGTCATTAAGATTAACAGATTACAACAGGGATGGAGAATACCTTAAAGAAGGGAATATGGAAGTCGAGGCATTTCTTCGATTTTTCCATTAGTTGATTCAAGTGAAGTTAAAGAGCTAAAACCTGTATTGTTGTGAAGAAATTCATTTGACTGAATTATTTCACATGCTAGGCAACGCTTAAAAAAAATCCCAATTTTGAACTTCTTGTATTTTGATACTCTCTGTTGTAATTTGTTAATCTTAATGATTCCTTAGGGGGTGAAATCAAGTCTTTTGTCATCAAACATTTAGACAAACACAAAATACGGTGAGAGTATTGTTAGTTTTATTAAAACCAAGGGTTAGAAAGACAACACAACTTTCCATTGATAAGAAAGGACAGAGCAAAATTATTTGTTTAATTCATACCAAGGGACGATGGGCTCTTTCGACAAAATATATTTAACCAACCACTTTACGCAATTATATTAAAAGTCGAAAATTCCGTTTACACCACTCGGTATTGAAATGAATAAATGCCCCTGAGAGTTAAATAAAATACAGCAGTGAAAAACCACCCTCTAAACAAATAATGCGTTGCGACTCTCTCAGAAATCGAACCCAAGATTTCGAAAATTGTAGGAAAAAGCGCACAACAGTACACTTCGAGGTGGATTTTTTTCTAGTTGATTCCCTTTTTCAGAAATTTTACCTGTAGCTTAATCAAAAATAACTATCGACGTGCTAATAAGCGACGTGATAACATCCGTGAACAACTTATATTATATGTTATGTTTTTTACGTTTCGCGACGTATAATCCTGCTGCGCAATCACATATTTGAATTTCACCGGTGTAAATATGGAAAATATTCCAAACCTGCTATTTTTGTTTATTTATTTATTATTTATCATGCTATTCATTGCATTTAGTTGGCGGGTGGCAAGCCAAATGCCAAGAAAAGCAGTCGCTATAGTAATTGTAATTTAATTTTCACTTTTTTGTATTAGGTACTCCTTACTATTTTGCAAGTGTTAGTTTATTGTATTATTTTTAATAGTAAACGCCGATTTTTCACAAAAAAACTGAATTTATTTACGAGGAAAACAAAAAACAAACCGACACGAGCGTTGACTTAGAGATTACACACGCGTTGACTTATGTTTGCGAAAACTTAAGCATGTTCATTATTGTTCATTGTGATCGCTCAAATGCTTGGCATGTTTTTAAGCAAGTCGATAACTTTTTGTGATTGAGCTACTGAGAGAAGCCATCGTGTCGAAAACACTCGTCCTGGATTTTAGTTCTATTTCAAACACAGAACTGTATTATTCATCTACCCACACACTACCTTTCTATTTATTAAATGCCCACTTCAAAAAAAATATAAATATCTTTTATCGTTATTTCTTAAAGTGATTCAACAATATGTGTCCAAAACTTTTGTTGACATGAAGAGAGTCATTAAAAATAATATATTACAACGGAGATTTAGAACATTTTAGAGAAGGTAATAAACAATAATATAGTTGATTCGCCGTATCTTTTACAAAATATTGGTTTCCGTTGTCCTCTTCGCTATACTAGATTAAATTCCCTTTTTTATGTACCAACTTGTAAAAACAATTATACCTCGAATTCATTCATTAGACGTACCTGTAGAAATTATAACGGACTCAGTATTGATGTAGACATTTTTAACTGCACGTTGCATTTGTACAGAAAACTTCTTCATGGGGTCGATTATTTGGGATAGTTGCTGAATGTGCATCTTGAGTGGTTTATGCTATGTATATGTGCCGCATGTAATGTATATGTTTGTGTATGTTTTATATGTGCGTTCATGTGTGTGCTCGGGTGGCTCAAAGTGTACATTCGGTATTTTTATTTCTTTTTATTTATTACCTCCATGGAAAACGCAAATGTCAACAATTATTATTTTCTCACTTAAAATTCTTATTATTTTTTTTGTCACATTTAATGTTTATTATATCTTTTTAATTTATGAAAACTTAATTGGTCTTTTTATGTTACAAAATTGTTGTTTTTAATACTTATTTTGTTTGAATGTATGTTTTCTGAATAAAATAAAAAAATTTTTTTTTTTAAAAACGTGGGATTATTACTACAACTAGGTGCCTTCAAAATCAGCATTTTTGAATTTCCTACTAAAAACACTTCTTTGTATCTTTGAAATAACATTATGATGATTTGAATACATGACTTGTCTATTTATAGCATTCATGGGGGACGATAAAAAAATGGTTTTTAGTGGGTCACTTTATTCCTTAAATTCTTCCACCTGTTGATTTTTGTGATGTTAAAAAGCAGAAACCTTTGTGGATTGGAGTGAGTTTCATCTGAAAGCATAATAAATTAATGTAGCCAAATTAAATTAAATTCATTTATTTAAATATAATAAATACATTACAAAGGACAGGCGCCGTGGCGCAGTTGGTTAGACGGCTAACTGTGAAACTGGCGTCGCGGGTTCGATTCCCGCTAGTTTCAAGAAAAAAATCCAAGAAATATATTTTTCTCAATTGGTCTGGGTGTTGTGGCGTATTTTTCATTTCTCCTTTTCATATCTCCTCTATCCTACCTGCTGACAAGCCTCAAAATAGAGGCTTAGCGGGTTATTCCTTAAAAAAATAAATAAACATATATTCAATACGTACATATTATGAAAAATAAAAAAATACATGAAAGAGACTCATGTCAAAGTAGTAAGAGAATACTGCTCCGGAAAACCCCTTCGAATACATGGAACAGATCAATATCCAGAGCGATATTGTTCAACATAGCGGTAGCCCTTCCAACTGGCATAACCATTGGCAGGTTGGTCCTATATATCGGAATATGAAACATTCTATGCTGACGCTGTCTTAGGTAATTATCAGGAACATACAAACCAATGATCATCATAAATTGATCAATGATCTCAGAATTATCGATCGCGCAACAATCAATAAAAATGTGTAGTCAACTACACATTCCTTCTAGTCTCTAAACTGTTGTAGCCAAGCGTACCCTGGAGAAGCTCGGTCGGGTAGAGCCAAGGGTAATACCATCCAATGACAGGTCATAATTCCTGTTAATGCCTAGACTTCCATATGTCCATCTCAATGTTTTCTTTTTCCGTTGTAACAAATTTTAAAGATTTAAACATATCTTGTTATTTCTATGAGAAACATACTCGTAAATTGAAAAACTGTATTTTGGAAAATACAAAATGATTTTTAACCTTTTATAGGTTTAATAGGTTTTATTTTATTAAAGTGACATTGTATGTAACTGTTTGCTGTTGGGTCCAAGCGTTTGCATTTTATAACCATATTTCATATAAGAACTTATGCAAAAACTCAAATACAGCTGCAAAAATATTTTCTTTTTTATGTTGAAGTACTATTAGAAAAACCACTAAACTTTCCATTTATGAAACCGTTCCTGGTATCGTTTCAAAGCTCAGTAGCTTCACTTGCATTCAGCAAACATAAATGTTTAACAGAAGTGCCAAATACATTTTATCCGTTTGAATGTAGGTAAAATAAAAACCAGCGCTTAATTTTTCGAGCAAAATCTGCCTCTGGTAAATACTTTTTTAGCTGCTGTGTGCTTTTTATCAGTTACAACCTCAACTGGTTTAAATTAAGAATACATTCACAAACGCCATTTACTTATTAATTGCTGCAAATAACTTGTTCTGTATAAAGAACACAAAAGGGTAGAACAGGTAGAGAAAAACGATATAACACACGACAATTATATATAATTCTAATAGATATTTATTTTTTGTCGGCCTCGTGGTGTAATGGTCAGCGCGTTAGCCTGCCATGCAAGAGGTCTCGGGTTCGATTCCCGGCATGGTTAATGTGAAACATTTATTTAAAAAGGTGTTTTCACACTAGAATATTTCATAGTCCCTGGACTTGTACCTGAAGCGTAAGACTGATCATCTTACCTTCATGTTACCAAAATGATCAAGATACGCTGCGACTGGTGTACCAATGCAGAGCCCTATGCATCATTCGGTGCAGACAGAAAGGGGACGATGATGATGATTTATTTATTTATTTTTATTTCACGTTTTACATAGCACTTTTTTTTTAATGAATACCTCACTGGGCACAACCCGTGTCGAGGCATTCATTTACATGATTTGATATTTACTTATGGTGCCTAAAAAACTTACATAAAATAATACATATTTATTCTTAAATACACCCACCTTAAGGGTCGATTATTTGGGATATATACATAAACAAAAGTAAGAAAAAAAAGAAGTAAAAAAAACAAAATAATATTATTAGTACAGCTCACATATTTAACAACAATGCAGACATTAGGTCAAATAACAATCTACTGTAGTAGGCACCTTTACATCAGTAAGTTCCCGGTGGCCCAACATCCGCACAAATGCCAAATATATACGACGTTTATTCATCGAGACACTGTGTGGATACAAATACAAAACATGAAATGCAAAAATAATTTTATGTAAACAAGTCTACTGCTTTGGTGGGGTGACTATGTGAAGACAGTTCTCGGGACCCAAATCAAGTAGCCATTATTTTACAAATAATTTAAATTGCTCAAGATTTTTATCAACTTTTGTGGCAAACGGTTTATTGTTATATGTTCTTGTAGCAAGGTAAACTTGACTCCATTGACCAAATGATGTTGTCATTTTAGGTGCCATGTATAGTTGTTTTGTTTTAAGACGCGTTTCACAAGGGAATGAAATTCAGCCCATCTACAAATATTCATACTTAAACGTTGTTTAAATATTAGTTAAATCAATCACCTGAATCTGTTAGTCTTAGAGGTGGGGGTCAGTGCTATGCAATAACTTGCGAAGATCTATTGTGACTGAAAATTTATTGATAAACCCTTATTTGACAAAATATTTTTAATTTTAAAATTCATATTCTTCTGTTAATGATAATATTTTCAACATCTTTTGTAAAGGTTGTCTGAGTCTTTTGTTTAGTTTTGTCTGGTAGTTTACCGTATAATTTCAGTCCCTAGTTTATGAGTCTCGACTGTCCTTGTCTTATTTTAGAAGGAAGTGTACGATATTTTTCTGATATTCTCGTATTGTGTCCATGTTTACTACAATTTTTTTCAAATTTTAGTTCTTCGTCTACAATTACATCAGTGGATAATTTATGAATAAATTTTAAGGATTCTAGTTGAAAAGGTTTAGTTTCATTAAATTGCTTAGTTTGTGTAAAGAGTTCTTTAATTGCTGTAATAGGGCTTAAATAATAATAAAAATACATGTATATTTTACTTTTTCTGCATAAGCGGGCTTTTTACTAAATGGCAATATCTTTCGTTTGTTTCAATGCGTTTGTGAAAAAAACAAATAATCTTAAAGTATGTGTATGGATATATATAAGAATTTTCAAATATGAATGGAGAATAAACCCAGTGTGTATGGTGAACTATTCTGATCAATAAAAAAATAAGTTTTTATTCAACATTTATTAAATTTCTTGCACCTCTAATCAACTTGAATTTCAAGACGCATGTCCTTTATATTTTTTACCTATCTAATTTACTTGTCATTGCTTTTTGTTTTTTCGTTTAATTGTAACTTTTCTCGTTTTATGTTAGTGTATCTGTACAGGTGCATTGTATTAATCATTATAATATTATATTTTAAATGGCTGTATTGGTAGATTTACTAAAATAATATAACATCACTAATCAGTATTCATATTATTATTTTATGTGTGTAAGCTTGATAAATCATATTAAGTCGTACTAAAACTTTATTTGCTATGAAAAATTACAGAACCAACGCGGGATTCTTTTCACAAATGCCAAGAATGCTTAGGCTTTACAATGAAGTGTCCAAAGACAGCTCGGTTAATATATTCCTACAGCAAAGAGAGTTATCCAAAAGAGAAAATATTAGCTAACTTTTCATAAGATGAAACTTACCGACAGGGCAATAATGCCTTGTCGCTTGTCACTCTGATATAATAATTATATCTTTGTATATTTTTTTCCTTACATCATGTTGTGTACAATATCTAACTTAAGTTTTGATCACACATTTATATATTAATTTAATTAACTTTTTAAATACTTGTTTATATACCAATCCATAGAGGTTAAGTAACCAGTCGATTAGTTTAAATTTAAAAAATAAAATAATAATAATAATAAGTAATTGATAAGTCTTCTCTTTCTCTATGTATTTTTTTTTGTTTTTTGTCAACGGTGTTGATTTCTTTAGTGTATTGTTTAAAAGTAGATTAAGTTACATAATATAAATACTACGCAGCTGTTACATTAAACACCAAAAAAATAAATTATTCTTAGCTATTAAAATAATTACCTGTCCCAACCATTTTAAACGTTAAATTAATTACATTAAACCTCTTAAAGTAATTAATTGAAGAAATAATAAGCATTATTTAGACACTGTTTTCAGCTAGACATTTTAACAGATAGTTTTCAAATAAATAAGAGTATTTTATTTTTTGTATAAATTGGGCTATGGTCCTGTAGCTAGTATCGTAGTCCTACGGACTCAGCGGTGGATTTGTCACCGGAAATCGAACCCGGAACCTTCCGCGCGTGGGTCATGTGTCTTAACCGCAACTCACGGAGGCCAACATTCTATTTATCATTATTTTATTCTTATATTTTGTAACATCTTTTCCATAAATAATTCGTTCTTTATTTCTCAATTACAGTCTTTCGTTATTAAAATAAATTGTTTATGATATGATTCAGAGGAAATCTTTATCTAAAAACAGGCATAGCCATGTTAAATGGAGACTTGGCTAACCAGACGAAACTCCATATTAATATTAAAATGCATTATGCAATAAATTTACAAATTAATGAATTAACAACGATCCAATACGCAAGCCAGCGTTAAACTATATAAATATTAACAATATTTTGAGTTTGTCCAAATATTTGTAGACAAGGACTGGATTCAACTCCCTGGGGAGTCGTTTATATTATGTTACACAGTGTGTAAAGCGGCCACTTAAACCAGCCATTGACAGGTCATACGCCCTGTAGATGCCTAGACTTCTATATTACCTTCTCTTAAATGTTCTTCATCTCTGTTGTAATATGTTAATTTATTAATATTATTTTAAAAATGGATTTTGAAAGTAAACTCCGTTGTCCTTAAAATGAAACAGAGAAGAGTCTTTATTGAATTTTATTTTTAATGGAGGTGCTAAATAAAATTTAAGCCAACTTTTCTTATTAAATTTATTTCCTTTTCGAAACACTGAACAAGTTGAATCGGCCCATTTTTACGCCCCTAGAAATAATACAAAATGTTTTAAATTTATGATTTTAATTTCATTTTTAGGGTGTCTTTTTGAGTTATTACGGAAAGTGGGACTAACATATTAATTCAATGAATTATTCAAATCATTGTCCGTCCAAATTCAAATTTACTTTATCATGAAGAATCGATTGTAAGTGTAACTTCTTCTTCGTCTTTTTACCAGCCTGTTCATATCCACTGCTGGGTATGGCCACTTCTCATTTTTTTCCTATTTTTCTGTCTTGGGTACTCTGTTTTCACCCATGTCCCACGAGTTTGAATATGTCGTCAGTCCACCTCCCCCCTGGTTTCCTACATTCCTTTTATTTTCAAATACAAATGCAGTTTGATATAAGTAAAAACAATGCAAAAAATAAAGAAAAAAGCGAACCCGTGAAAACCACTCCACTAGCAAAAAAATAAAATATAACAATAATGATGAAAAATAAAATATGAAAATACATCAACAATATTTAGAGTTTGTCCAAATTTTTGTAGGCAAGGCCTGGATTCAACTCCCCGGGGAGCTGTTTATATTAAAATATTACAACAGAGATGAAAAACGTTTAAGATAATTAGGTTATAGATGTTCAAATATCGGCAGAATGGTAAATGTTACACAGTGTGTAAAGTGGCCACTTAAACCAGCTAATGACAGGTCATAAGCCCTGTAGATGCCTAGACTTCTATATTACCTTCTCTTAAACGTTCTTCATCTCTGTTGTAATATGTTAATGAAAATAAATTTTTGAAAAATTGTTAACTCTCGTCTTTAAAAATCCGTTCGTCAGCGGTGGATACAAAGTAACTCCAGATCGGCCTTCCTTCCTTTCTTCTTTCAAACAAGAGAAAATAAATATCATATGAAAGTATACGAAAAAATAAAGCATTTAAAACCTATGGTTAATACCTGTCTAGAAATAGGCAGCATTTATTTATTTTTATATAATACAGCATATTTAGTCTTAGTTATGTGTGTAGTCTAAATAATATTTTAAAATATGAAAATCTTACAAAAATTATGGAACTAAAAAAAATGTTAAAGTGAATGAAACCAAAAAAATTATATAGAAAAAATTTCAAGAGGGTAAACACTGATAAAAAAAAATAGCAGAATCTAGTGACAATTTTTTTTTTAATTCGACACGAAAAAATGATAAATCACAAACAAACTTTTAATTGCTGCTCCAACTAGCTCCTTCCAATTTTTAAAAGCTGCCGTTGTTTAGCAATTGTTTCATAATTATTGTAATGTAAATTGTTGTGGACTTGTTCTTGCTAAATTTTCGTTCCTATCTTCTTCTTTTAGTGCCCTGTCAGGTATCCCCAACGTTGGCAACCACTCTGGCTAAAGTCTTTCTGTCCTGTGCTGAACAGAAAATCCCGTCTTTTGTATTATGCAGCCAGGGCATCTGTCTTCTTCCAGCGCCACGGTGACCCTCAATCTTGCCTTTCAAAATTAAATGAAGCAAGAGGTACTTTTTTCCACGCATTATATCCCCCAGATACGAAATTCTACGAACCTTTATGGTGGTTAGGAATTCTCTACTTAACATAAATAAATATTTCTAGCGATTATTTCAAGGTCAAACTCGAATGTTTTATTTTAGAATTCACGAATAAACTTATGAGAGGGTAGGTATCGTGAATTTTTACTTGTAACACTCGATCATGTGACATGGGGAGGACACAATGAAGGGTGACATTTATCTTATTTTATTACAAAAAATGTGTTCCAAAGCCTCGCGTCAAAAATTGTAGCTTATTTACCTAAAATGTGTCTCGGTTAGGAGCGAGCAACAAGCGAGCCTTGGAATAATAAAGCGCCATCTTTGTTTCGTTGCGTATACTAAAATTATGCAAATTACCCTTATAAATATGCAAAATACGTTTTTATATCGTAAGAGCCTCGATACTTCTTTTTCCCTTCCGCGTGGGTACGTGTATTTCTGACATCACAATTTTATTGGATAATTTTGATAATATTTAATGCACGTTTGTGAAAAGTTTTCAGCAAAATTATAAGCCCTGTGTCCAGAGTTTAATACGCTCTTTTTAGTTTCTTCCCTTTAAATTTTTTTATGTGCTTTTATTATTAACACAAAAATATTCAAATTATCAATCAAATCATTTAATGTTAGTCACAAATAACAGTGTTAGAAAATAAATTAGAGACAAGTTGTAGAGTGGGGTTTAAACCCCAGATCTCTAATCCGTGAGTCCGCGATACTACCACGGAACCACACGACAACCTGTGTCTTTGCTAAAAAAAGTTTCTTATGCCTTTTTTATGATAAAAATATTTATTTACTTAGCCCCGACTCTGATTTTTTTTAAAACCACAATGTTTTGGTATGACCAAATGTTTGTTGACAGGCTGGATGGCCTTTCTAGGGAGTTATTTAAATCGAAATTTGTGGCAACAGAGTTTGATTCTCACTCACGTGATAAAGGTTTCTTTTTTTTTTTACTTCACAAAAGTCAACGGATAAAAGAGCTAAGGAAATGTAGATGTTTAAACATGGGCAGAATGGTGAATGCTACACAGTGTGTAAAGTGGCCACTTAAACCAGCAAATGACAGGTCAAAAGCCCTGTGAATGCCTAAACTTCCATATTTAATATATTTAAGAAAGAAGTGAAAAATTAGAGCTATAATTCTTCTTTGTGTAAAACTGATTAAAAACATCGTTTATATCTTTTTGTAATTTATTTATATTATCTTAAAAATATTATTAATGAAAATAAAATAAACTATTGTAAGACGTCACTCCCCATTATGTACACAAGAATTGTTTATTGCTTTCACGTAATGGGAAACGTTAATGTAAATATATGTATTTGATAAATGTAAAAAATTGTATTTAGTTGTAATATTGTATTTTCATTTGTAATTAATAAATAAAAACATAAATAAAAATAAAAAAAATTCTTCACAAAAATGTTTTCTCTCTATTGCAAGAAATTAAGTTCTATTATAACGATTCTAATTTAATTAAAAAAATGAAGATCTCGAAAATAAACATTTGATTTGATTACGCTAACCGATAAGAATTACTTAAAATATTCCGGAATTCTTGATTTTTAGAAGACTGTATTCAATTATTTCGATTACACTTTTCAAATAGGAAATTAAACCTGTTAATCTCGTCAAAAGTTTTTACGCTTCTCCACGCCTAATATACTATGATATTCACTTCATTAACGCTACATTTGGAGTATTTTACTGTATAACTACGATACATAGTACAACGATGAACAGGAGGGGCGTAGTCTTGAAACATTTGAAATGCAGACCTACAGAAGAGTAGCGTAAAGTAGACAATGATTACCCACCCTATAGTGGTTGCCCGCTATCACTTTCATCGCCCTTTTTTTGAAAACACACTTAAACAGTTGACCGAAATATTAAAAAATGACTAGTGTTTCAATACAAACACAATATCTACTTTACCGACAGAAAGCGTGACGTTACTGAGACGTAAAAAAATATTTTGTGAAGCCCTCCGACCTATTTTCAATTTATAAAGCATTTTTTACGGAATATGTTAACGAAAGTTGTTAACTTTTGTAAATATGTTTTATGTTTCTTAATTATGTTTTAACTGGTAGATAAATAGTACCAGGGGGTAGTGAGTTAATTTCTTACCTATATACCTATCTTACTTTAGATTTAACTGGGTGATTTCTATGATTGCCCAGCCGGACAATCATTGAAAGATGTGGTGGGCACTCATAATCTATCGATTTTTGTTTCTTTCAAGAGTCTGTTGAAGAAATATATCAAAATTATATAAATTCTCTTTTATTGAAATTTTAAATGTTAACATATCAACAATATTTTGAGTTTGTCCAAATTTTTTTAGACAAGGACTGGATTCAACTCCCTCGGGAGCTGTTTATATTAACATATTACAACAGAGATGCAGATCATTTAAGAGATCATTTATTGTTTAAGAAAATTATCACTTTATTACCGTGGAAGCGATTAAATGCAAAGGTATAAGAGATAAATAGATGAAGATTTGATGCTAAACGAATTTGATAATCGAATTCATTTATTAGACGTACCTGCAGAAATTATAATGGATTCAGTATTGATGTAGACATTTTTAACTGCACGTTGCATTAGTACAGAAAATTTCTTCATGTGGTCGATTATTTGGGATAGTTGCTGAATGTGCATCTTGAGTGGTTTATGCTATGTATATGTGCCGCATGTAATGTATATGTTTGTGTATGTTTTATATGTGCGTTCATATGTGTGCGTGGATGGCTCGGAGTGTACATTCGGTATTTTTATTTAATTTAATTTATTACCTCCATGGAAAACGAAAATGTTAACAATTATTCTTTTTTCACTTGAAATTCTTATTTATTTATTTTTTGTCACATTTAATGTTCATATCTTTTGCGTAATTTTACGAAAACTTAATTGGTCTTTTTATGTTAAAAAAATGTTGTTTTTAATACTTATTATGTATGACTGTATGTTTTCTGAATAAAATAAAATAACAATGAAAGAAAATAAAAATAAAATAATAAAAGCAATCATTACCTTCTTTACCCTACTAGGAATTACGTCGAGAGGTCATATTACAAATGATGAAGATGAAATTTGTGAAGATCAATATTTGCTTATCACCATATTAAACACGTGCCAATAATTGCGTACGTCATATTGTGCGCCACATAAATCTTTCAAACGTTTTGTTTTAAAGAACACTAAACAGTAAAAAATAACCAACCGCAATCCGTTTAGTACTATGGTCAAATAAAAAAGATATAAACTACATACATATCATATAGCCTGTTGAAAACAATCGCTGAGGAAATGAATTGAGAGGATGCGTTTGTTTGCTGAAAAATAATCTCGGGAATTGAAACCGGGTGAATAATTCCAATTGTTTATACGAGAAGAGCATTGCATTTTTATACATGAAGCCTGGTATCTATTAACTTAATAATATTCGAATGTCGCTTTATTTTAAATGCCTTTCAAACTCTGTATTATAAGAGTTATTATTGTAAATCAATTATTCATATTGTAAACAACGTCATAGATTACCCTTTACTTACAAGTTTTTTTTATTTATTTTTTTATTAAAAAGAAATATTTGCGTTCTTATGATTTACCCAAATATTTAATTTTGAGGGCCATTTTTAACGAGTTCTAAATAACTCACTATTAGAAAATGGAATCAAGCTGGGGTAGAGTGGGATTCGAACCACAGACCTTTGGTCCGTGAGTCCGAGACACTAGCCACAGGACCACAACCCGATGATCAGTTCTTTAGAATACATACCTCACACCCAAAAGGACAATACTCTAATAGTCACATTCGATTTGTCGATACCTAGGACATATTCCATATAGACTGAATGATTTTTATCAATAGACTACGTCAGTTTTTTTTTTAAATGTGTGAGTTGCATTATTTTTTCACCTTGCTTGTAATATACAAGGTTTATATTTACTTCAAAGCGATAGTTATTTATTTGTTGACTTCAAAAAAAATAATTTATTAAATTAAATTTACTTCTATGAAAAACTTTGTTTAGTTATTTAGTTATTTTATGTAAAGATGAGTGGGATGTTTCGGCTGTGACCTGTTTCAGATGCTTCTTCGCATTTGCTCTAGTGACGAGGAGAAGATTTTTTTGTTTACTGTAGGAGAAATTTTCTAACTAAACAAAAAAGATTCCTTATGGGCGTGGGCGTATTATCGAATGCATAATTATTATCAGACAAGAGGTCTCGGGTTCGATTCTCGACATGGTTGATAAGAAATATTTATTTTAAAGGGTGTTTTCACACCAGAATTTTTGAAAGTCCATAGACTGGTACCTGAAGCGTAAGACTGATCATCTTACCTTCATATAACAAAAAATATCTAGATACGCTACGATTGGTGTACCAATACAGTGCCCTTATCGCATTTAGGTGCCATTATGTGCTCAAAAAAAAAAATTGAATTGAATTGAATCAAAGGGAATAATGATGATGAATTATTATCAACGAAATAAAATGTTTAAATTTATAAAATAGATTAATATAATATAATTTATGTGTACTCTAAATTTTTATTTTATTTAGTATATTGTTTTATTTATATTTAATGACATTACGAGTATGTATTCCTAATAATATAATTTTAGACTTCCCAAATAAAAATTATTTGAATCTTATATTTATTAAGTTGATTTTTTATACCAAAGCAGTTCTTATATTTTTAATAACAGTCTTTCTTCAGCGATATAATATATAAACTAACTTTTATCCCAAAATCCCACGACTCTTTTAAACCAAGTCTTCGAAAGGGCCGAGTTTCAAATACCTGGGAGTATACGTTACAGAAAATGGCAGCTTTTAAAAATAGTTAGGAATGCGGTTAGGAGTAGCAGGCGTCACATTCAACAGTATGAAGGCTGCCTGGAGATCGGATTTTTATTCAGTGACCAAATGCCCCCTATATAACGTCTGCATAACACCTTTTTTCCTCTACGGATACGAATCGTAGCATCTCACTAGGGCCAAACACAGCAAAATACTGAGTTTTGAGAATAGATGTCTCAGAAGAATCTTGGATGTGCGGTGGTTTTAATTTGTAAGAAATGAAGTAATAAGAGAACGGACGCAGCAAACTCCGGTGACAACTGTCATCAAGCGGAGGCGATACGGTTGGCTTGGCTTAACTTCGCTTGCCTACTTTACAAGGTATCAGATACTCGACGTCCTGGACGTCCACTGCTGACTGTTTGTCGGCAGTTCGTGTCAGAACTACGGGAAAAGAACCTGACTTGGGAGGTCGCAAAAAAGTTGGCTGCTGACAGAGATGCATGGAGGCTTCAATTAGGGAGCGGACATGAAATAATGAATGAAATTAACTTTAATGTATATATTTTTTAATCTATCTTAGAAATGGCCGTTCCATGTTAGATAGCAATTTGCCTAATCAGAAGCCACTACATATAAATGTTAAAATTATCCAGTAATATAAATATTACCTGGAAATAAATACATATGTGTGTATTAAAAGAAAAATTAATGCAGAGAGCAGCCTGTGAATTCTGATTTTAACTTTACAACCACACAGTAATCCTAGATTAAATATTTCTAAAGCTTTATTGCTCTCTAGATTTTGATATAAAACTATTTCTGATTGCATCGTTTATTTCCTAATCAATACTGTCATGCGAATAGCATCCTCCCTTAGCACGTACATAAACTTTTCTTGACTGAAAGTTCTGGCAATTTCCTTTAACGAAGACATTTCACCTTTAACTAAACTTAATTTATCTGGGCTTCATTACTCGTAAAACTTTAGCAGAATAGTTGTAAAGTTTAAAGATATGAGTGCTTTGTAAAACTTAACTTACGTACGAAAACTAAACTCATATTATTTAATGGTGCATTAAAAAATATTTGTAATAAAATTTCTGCGTATTTCGATCATCGTAATAAATGTATAGTGCTTCGTGTCACTCTTGAATGGTGAAATTATGTGTAGGTGTTCCTATATTTTACATTTTTTTAAATACTTAGTCGGGTAAAGCAAGCAAAGAATGCGCGCTGATTTGTTTTATTAAATTTTGTAATGAAAAACCGACCAACAATAACAATGAAAATACAACATTTTCAGAATCAAAAAAATACGTTTTTAGTAAGTGGACTTCTAAAAGCATAAAAAAAAACATTTTAAAATAGTCTTTTTTGCGTACTCTTTCCTACTTTACTAGGTAAGAGTGCGCAGAATCATTTTTTTGTAAATGTAAACTTTCGTACAAAAATCACTATTGAATGCCACAAAACCAATCTAGTCAGTGCACTCCTAGTGCCACCATGCTTCACATCTTAAATTACATCCAATCCACTTTCGGTGGCTCAACGTATATATTTTTGCAATACAGGAGTCTAGACACTCTAGGCATTTACAGGGCTTCTGACCTGTCATTAGCTGGTTTGAATACCATTAAGCCAGCTGTGTAACATTTACCATTCCGCCTATGTTTTTACATCTATGTTCCTTAAATTCTTCCATCTATTTCATATTTAAAATATTTTCTAAAATCCAAAACGTCGATCAAATTTTTTTATCATTTAATTTTCACTCTGTTTAAGCTGCCAACTACAGAAATGAATATAAGAATTTATAATCATTGAAAAAAGACTATCATAAAATAAAAATATAAAAAGAATGTCAAGGTTTTTCTATTTTTTTTATTTTTCATTTATTTGAAAAATTACGTGACCGGACTTCTATCAGTCACCATTTACATAGTTATATTGAAATACGAAAATTCTAAAATAAAACACAGAAAAGTATGCTAAAATGTATCTTACAAAAATGGGAAATAAAAATTTATAAAATATATACAATAATTGCAAAAAAAATAGAATAACGATTGATAAAAATAAAAGGTTCAGCTCTTTAACTTCACAAAAATCAAAAGATGAAAGAGTTAAAGAAATATAAAAACAAAAAAAAAAAAAAAACAAAAAAAAAAAACAAACCATCACGCCGTTTCTCCGTAAGGGTAGGCAGAGAGGATAGAACGCCACAACACTCTATATTTGCATACAGATCTCGCTTCCTCTACATTCATACATCTTCTCATGCACGCGCGCCGATTATTCCGACTTTTGACATGTCCATCTTTAAGTATTTGTTGGATTTGGTCATGCCATGTCTTTCTCGGTCTTCCTCTATTTCTGCATCCATCAACATTCACATTGTAAATATTCTTAGCCGTTCTCTCGCTGTCCATTCGTTCTACATGTCCAAACCAGCGCAGAGCTCCTTTCTTGATTTAAAGAAATATGGATGTTCAAATATTCACAGAGTGGTGAACGTTACGGTGTCTAAAGTAATCACTTAAACCAGCCAATGACAGGTCATTAGCCCTGCAGATGCAACGTATTCCCTACTATAAATGTTCTTCATCTGTATTGTAATGTACATATCGTATGTCTGTGTCAACTAATTATTCGTCCCAACTTAACACAGGACTTTTAGTCCCTTGGAGTTGGGACTTATGTCTCAAAAAATGGGTAATAAACTGCACATAAATGAATAAATATATATATACGAGTATATTGTCGGCCCGTGGTGTAATGGTCAGTGCGTTTGACTACTCGTACCATGCAAGAGGTCTCAGGTTCGATTCCCAAGATGGTTGACATTCAATATTGATTTAGAAGGGTGTTTTTACATTAGATTATTTCAAAGTCCCAGGGCCGCGATTATGAACGGCTATCTTCATCGGTATATACTGAGACGGAATAAACTAATATCAATATTTATGTACGAATGTGTATATATTTGTATGAAAATTCCAAGTATCTTCGCCAGTAACCGGTAATTGAACATGTTTAAAAAAAATTGTAAACATATTATATTTTTCATACAAAAAACTTCATTTTACTTTGAAAATAAAATTTAAGATAAATTTTAATTTCCCATCAGAATACGTACTCTGGACTGGTACCTGAAGCGTAAGACAGATCATCTTACCTTCATGTAACAAAAAATATCAAGATTCGCTGCAATTGATGTACCAATGCAGTGCCCTATGCACCATTAGGTGCGGAAAGGGAATGATTCTGATGATATTGATGTTAATTTAATTATAAGAACGCAGAAAGAAACAACTGCTCCATTTATAAAGAGTATTATGTTACGCTAGTCTAGGGTTGCCATATTTCGCTGGGGTCTCGTCGGGACGTTCTCAAATGGGGATATGTAGTAAAATAAGGCAATTTCATAATGTTTTTTCAGAAATATAAAAGAAATGCTTTTCCTACATTTTATGAAAGAAGAAGTACCGCTGGCCATACTTTTTCTATGACTTAATATTAACGAGTTACTGCAATATTGATTCTACAGTCCCTGGCAGCAGACGTCATTTTTTATCGTTTCTTTTTACTGGGCCAACATCAATGATATTACTTTTTTCAGTTTAGTTTTATGAGCAGAAATGGAAATTAAATACTCACTCAATTTTTGAAATCATTTTTTTTTCACAGAACCCATCGACTTCCACTATATCCAGGCAAGTTTAGCGTCTATGAAGTTCTTTAGATACATCAATTGCAGAAACCATTTGCCACCTTATTTTCACATTCATTGTCAGTGCGGCCGTGGAAGATTTTTGTTGATTAACAGCGTTGCATTGTGTATGTTCAAATCGGGACATCATAGGTTTGATCGGGACGTCGGGACAGAGGGCTCAATAATGGTGATAGTCCCGATATATCGGGACGGATGGCAACCCTACGCTAGTCCCAAGTATGCATAATATTCTTATGTATGAGGATTCTTATCCACCCTTCGGTTCGCTAGATCCTCGGGTCTCAGCTGCGTCTCGGTAAACATACGTAATAAGGAGCTATAATGTACAATTTGCTCTTCCGAGAATCATATGAATTCGTAAATATACTCCGTACGGAATTACGGCGTTTCGCATTGGGAAAGGCGGAGTTCAATGGCTCTACGAGATACATTTTGAGTAAGTGCGTGCACTTAAGGGGCCCTTACTTTAAACATACGTTGATGTTCCCACGGTTAAATAGAATAAAATAAAATAGTTGTAAAATAAAGAGCGATTATTAATATTTTTGTAATCTTTAATTTTCTAATATAACCTTTTACTAACAATATTTTCAGTTTGTCCAAATTTTTGTAGACAGGGATTTGTAGACTGGATTCAGCCCCCAGGGGAGCTGTTAATATTAACATATTACAACAAAGATGAAGAACCTTTAAGAGAAGGGAATATAGAAGCCTAGGCATCCACAGGGCTTATGAACTATCATTGGCTGGTTTAACTAAAAATGTTGTTGATAAATTCACCAGGTCCAAGAAGAAGTATAACAATTTTCAGTTAAAAATCATATTTAAAACATATTTTTTACGTTGACCCTACCAGGAATCAAACCTGTGACCCCAAACATGGTAGACGAATGTATTTTTTATATGCCTGAACACAAAAAAAGTTGGTAGTAGGTACAAATAGTTTTTTTTTTATTTTTAAATTTTGTGAAAAAATTGTCGTAGCAAATAAGTGTCTATCGCAAGAGGCTAAATTAGCAGTTCATAATGGAGTTCTGGTACCAACCCTAATGTATGGAAGCGAAGCATGGAGTTCGAAAAAAAGGGACGAAAGTAGACTGAATGCTGTTGAAATGCGATCCCTCAGGCGAATGTGCGGAAAAACAATGTATGATAGGTGCCCTAATGTCGAAATTAGAGCAGAATGCAAGGCTGAGTTAAGCATTATCGACAAAATTAAGAAAGGTCTTTTGCGATGGTTCGGTCATGTGGAGCGAATGAATGATGAAAGAACGGCTAAAAAGATTTATGATGCGAATGTGTCTGGTTGTAGAAGTCGAGGAAGGCCGAGAAAGACATGGCATGATCAAGTACAACAAATTCTTGAAAGTGGTCATGTGAAAAGTCGGAATAATCGACGTGCGTGCATGAGAAGATGTATGAATGTGAAGGAAGCAAAGGAAGTGTGCCAGGACAGAGTGGTGTGGCGTTCTATCCTCTCTGCCTACCCCTCCGGGGAAATGGCGTGATAGTTAGTTAGTTAGTTAGTGAAAAAAAATTGAACGTTGCTTGGGGAATAATAATGATTAACATTATTTTAACAACTGGGGTGGAAAACATTTTTAGAGAAAGGAATATGATAGTCTAGGCTGGTTTGAGTGTCCACTTTTTAAACCGCATAAAAATTAACAATTTAAGAAATATGGATTTTCAAACGTATTCAGAATGGGAAATGTTACATGGTGTGTAAGTGAACACTTAAACCAGTCAGTGACATAAACCCTGCGAAAGCCTAGACTTCAAATTTGTCCGAACAAAAATCGTTGTTCATTTATAATAATAACAATATAAGGTATATATCAATAACCTGGAAAGGATACAGAATTATTTTTCAAATTTAATTAAACACAAATTTGATTAAACTCCAAATGCAATTCAAACTCTGGAGTACAGAAGAGTGATTACAGATCAATTATTCCAATTTAAACTTGTAAACAATATCATAGATTGCCCTATACTTAAAAGTTATTTAGAATATCTTATGCCCAACAGGACAAGTCTCCATTCAATTTGCCGATGCCCGAGACAAATTCAAGAAATAATGATTTTTTTCTATAGAACATGTCATTATTACGATACCGTTCTCTCCGGTCACGCAGACATTTTTCATCTCTCCTATACTAAATATAGAAGATTACTTATAGGCCTCTATCGCCGTCATTAAAAATGTATATTCATGTTTGTGTTTTGTACCTTCGTCAATATTATTACAAAAGTTTGTTCTTTTCTCTTTTTTATTAAAAAAAAAATATTTATAAATGTATTGATTTATTATGCATACATCGTGAGCATACACGAGAAATTGACCTAGTGACAAAATAAATTGTGTTCAGGGGAGCCATTTTAGTGTTTTTCTAGAGTTCAGTTGCTTCTCAAAGATCAGATTTTTTAACGGGGTGGTTGGTAATTTTACATTATATGTACGGCATAATGTAAAATTACCAATCACAAACTTTCAACTTTTATGTACAGTGTTAACATATTTTTAAAACATTATCACTTTTATATAAAAAATAAATTGAAGAACTCAGTCAATTTTATCTGTAAAATTTGTCATGAAATTTGGCAGATAATCATTTTTGGTTCATTCATTGACAAAGGTAGTATTTTATTTTATAACTAAAAATAATGTTTTAGGGATTTTCTTTTTAATAATGCATTATTTTATATTAATGAAGGTTAAATAAACACAGAAATAAAAAATAAATGAAAAAGAACAAATAATTAAAAAGTGTTTTTTTTTTATTTTTATTTATTGGGGATATCAACAGTAATACATGTAATAAAAATATAACAAATAACATATACAGAGAATAAAACCAATGACAGATATCCACAGAAATACATTAAATACACGTACAATACATACTAGTGTGTTTGTGTGAGTGTAAGTGAGTGAGAGGGTAGGTGTGTGGGTGTTATATTGGAAAGAGGGTGTCAGGTATCGAAAATATAAATAAATATAAAATATTAAGAATTAGAGATAAAATTTAATAAAATAAAATAAAACTTTATTATTGAAACTAAGTATAAGACAAAAAAGTATGTTTTAAGACGCGCATTTTAAATGTTATTTTTTTACAATCAAATGGATCAATAAGGGGAAAGTTCAAATTATATTCACTAGCAAAACGTATAAGTGGAGAGTTCTGGGCATAGTTCGTACGAACTGCTGGCACATGAAATAGAGAGCTCGACGTTACGTAATAATCTAAAGAATAAAATTTAATAATGAACTTTTTATAAAAAAAGCGTATCTGTCAAGTACAAAACGTATACTAACTTACTAACTACTGATTACTAACTCTTAACTAACTCTTCACTGATGACATCACCTACAAGTAAAATTGACTAACTGTTACTTGGTCAATTCTTTGGATCTTAAATTTACTAATAAACGTGACTATGTGTGTTGGTCAGTTTTACTTGTCAAAAATCTGTGAGCTTCTATCAAATGGTCACATATTTTGCAAATTAAATTATTTTTAGATTGTCGGATTGACTTGGCATTTTTATTAGTCAAGCATTATGCTAATACGATGTCAAAAAGTCAATAATCTCAATTTCGTCATTTTTGCAAACGGTCAGTTTTACTTGTATTACAACGATATATATTTTTAATTGTTTTGTTTATTTTTTTACTTTTATTTTTATGATCATTGTTTTTTAAATTTACAAATGTTATTTGCAGTGTCTGAATCACTAACATTTCTTAACTTTTATATTAATTTTATTCTATTACCGGGTTATTTTAATGTCTATACTTGATTAATAACTTATATAGCTGAGGAAAATGATAATTTACTGTTTTAAACATTTTAGTTAAAATGTACCCTTATCTTCTGTACGAATTATTCCGTCTATTATTTATGTTTTAATATAACCATAGGTTTTACAAAAAACATTACAATGTTGACTAACAAATTATTTTTTATACCGGTGTTTCCTTTTCCGGCTTGTATTTTCCTTTTCCCGTGTAATCTTATACTAGAGGGTGTTTAAGAGCAGGCCTTAGTGTAACAGGGCAACGTTTTACGAGCTTATTAAAGCTGTTGGTGGCTGAACCCCAGCCAGGGCCGGCCTAGGGGAGAGGCGGGTGGGGTGACACGCTACTCTGTGCTCCCGGGAGGCACGTCTGGGAATAACTGTGACAGATCTGTCAAGGCAGCAAAAACGCAACATCTTAAAAAACTGTACCATCTTTGTACATTGAGAATAAAACAAATGTACAAATATCAGCCACAAGCTAGAGGTAGAGGTTTAAGTCACTTTTGTATTAAAAGAAACGTTATTCCTTAACTTACTGCATTTCAGATTTAGTAAATATTACTTAGCTCTCATCAATTAAAAAAATTAAGGGAATCACCATACACATCCAAATATTTATTTGAGAATGAGATATACTCATTAACATTTTAATTATATGTAACTCGTTAACTACACTAACTGGCTTCTGTAAGTGTTATTATTTATGTAATATAAAATTTTGAACTGTGGATATTTTTTACGTACGTTTAACCCTAATATTATTACATTTTTTAAATTAATTTTTCGCGCTCATAAAGCGTTTACATACATGGAAGTTTTATAAAACATGAGTATATAAACAACATAAATTTAAAAAAATACAATATAAAAAAAAACTCTGAAGGATTTAGATTGTTGAGGGTTGTCGGAGCTCCTACCCCAGTTAGAGATTGACAGAAGACACGAGGTTGCTGTTTGATGCGTATTTATTACATGGCGAATAAATAATCAATTGAATTACGTCGCGCGAGTATTACGGCGATGAGGAGTTGAACTGGCTGCACTTGAACTACGTGATGAAACTGAGTGACTGCGTTGAACTGACTTGCTGGGCTGACTTTTTGGGCTGACCCGGCTGACTGGGCGTCACCACGCTTTGTGGTCTCTTCATAGACTACGTTCCTTTGTTCTTTATGTCTTCATGGCGTGAATTAACTTCAGAACATTATTCTAAACCAAACCAAAATAGATTGCAATGCATTCAGTATAAAATGATGACTTACTTCATTGGTCGTTGCTCTGAATTTCACTTGAAATGATTTAGCATGTGTGTGTGTGTGTGTGTGGGTGTATGTGTGTCACCGATCATGGACGGTATTTTAATTTTGGGGCCATATTTGTCAATTTATAAATAATTCACCTCAGTTTGAACCTCGGATCTCTGGTCCATGAGTCTGTAACACTTGTCACGGAATCACAAACTGATCATAACTTAAATCCTTCTTATTTAACGAATTGAAATGTATTTATGAAATGAAATATCCGTTCTGTTTTACTCAGTAAAAGTGTAATAAAAACTTTTTCTTGTCACACATAGCGGTATTTTTTTACGTAGCATCACGTCTGATCACGGCAAACGTCCGCTAGGGAATGAATGCAAATTAAGACCATATCGTACAAATGTATTAGGATAGGTGGACAAAGTAAGTTCTCGAGTAACTGTGTTGTTCTTGATTATCGACATAAAAATAAATATGCTTTTCTCGGCGCTAATTAAAGAAAATTGTTGAAATGTCTTTAGGTTGACAAAACAATTACTTTCCTCCCCATCAAAGCATTGTGCTAGTTCAACCCTTATACCGCGATCGACCTTCCCGCTGGTCCCTCGTGACGCATAACGCAAGTTAAACTTCGCAAAGCCGTACCATCGCTGGGTCTCTTTAGTAATCACGGATAACCATGTATAAGGTGTTTAAATTTGTAAGCATAATATTTTGTAGCAGATTGTGGAATATACTACCGCTACGTGAAAAATGCACCTTCCTTGATAAATATGGAAAAAAAAGGAAAGAAAGAAAGGAAACTAAACCAAAAAGTTGGAACGCTTTTGTTCTTTGCAAAAAAGCTTAAGGGCTTCTCTAGAAAATTATCACTCTGAAGTTAGGACCGCTCTACTATTGTGTTGTTAGTTTTGTACTAGTTTTATCGTTTCGCAGATTCACGGGCGTGATTACGCCAACACGGATATCATAAATGGTCTGGAGCGTTTGCAGAATCAATGCACCCGCTTTATTTCCAATCTCAAAAAGTATGACCATGTATCAACTTTTCGCTCCGAACTCAAGTGGCTTCTTTTTTATCAGCGCATAAACTTTCAATCTCTCTGATTTTTTTATAATATTCTTCCCAATCCTTGCGCTCCAAAATATCTTGCTGAGAATGTTATTACCTTTTCTGATCATGGTCTTTCGCTTCGCTCTTCTCAGGAGAGAACACTTTCCATTTCTCGACATAGCACATCATTTTTCAGCTTTTACTTTTCCGTCCAAGTTGCTAGACTTTCGAAATAGCTGCAAAAAATGCACTATCTCTAGCCACCTTCAAGAAACATTATAATATATTCCCAGAATCCTGAACTCCCTGAGTAATTACTGCTTTTTTTTTTATTTTCGCAAATATTGTTTTTTCCCTTTTCTTTTCCTTGGTTCCTCTTTATCTCTCCTTCCAAACTCATTATCTGATCCCACATTCCTCATCATTTAATACGTATAACATAATGTACTTTATTTTTATTAATGTTAATATTTGCAAGCCTTACATCCTTATTAAAAAGCAGCTTTCATCTTTCCTTTATAAGGTTTTATAACTTTATTTTAATATATGTACGTATCTTTTGATACATATTTATGGTTTTTAGTACAAAATTTTGATTAATCTTTTATTTTGACCAGTCTATTTTTGGGTTGGCTGGAAGATATTGCTTTGAGCAATAATTCCGCTAAAGTATTTATTCTTTGTACATATAAATATACGTAATACGTAGTTGGTCCGAACAGTTGGTTACTTGATATGAACGTGTTACCACAAATATTACAATTGGGTGTAGGTTCAAATATTGAGAATCAATGAATAGTCGAACAGGGATCATTAAATAAAAACATTTTCCCCGTGACCCGATAACAATGGAAAGTTAACATTTTTATCTTCAACTGTCGATATAGTAAAATCGAATTTTCTATTCGAAAATGTAATCAAACATATTTCAAAAATAAATTCATATAAATATGTTCATATGGAAAATTTGATTTAAAGATAGCTCTGTTAACTTCCCATTGTAATGGGGGCCTCGTATCTCTAAAAGGTTAAAACACGTTATTAAATATTTGTTATCATCTCGTGAATTACCAGTTTCAATATAATGTATTAAAACTTAAACATCCTGTATATGTAACATCTGTATTTTAAAACCCAAAAGTCGTTCACTGGATACTGATTTTAGGAAATAGCTGACGATAAGCCTAAATTATTGCGACTTTTGCAGCCATAAAAAAACGATTATTCTCGAATTACCTTGCGTTGAAAATCAATTAAAATAAATTAGCTAGATGGACCTGATTCCATTTTAGCAACCGTGATAAGATAGTGTTTGGCATAGAAATGGGTACTCTTAACATAATTTTAAAGTTATAAATAAATATATCAATGTACATTGTTGAAACATAAAACAATATTATTGTTTTCATGAATTTTTTTGTTTCTGAAGTATTTTTACGTGCATATATATCTGGTCACCTCAAGTGAAAAACTCACCAACTGCAGAACTTAATTTCGAATGTTTTTATTTTATTTTAATATTTTCCGTTTTTTTTAATAATTAATAAAATTAAATTTTGCGTCAAATAAATGCATTCCCGGAAGACTAATTTTGAGTATTTTAAAATCTTTTCAGATAATCATCGGATACAACCCTACAGATCAAAATATACATATATTTTAATAAAAATTGAGACCATTTATCATTTTGCTGATGTTAGACAATTCTTATACTTACTCATTTGAGTTACAATCAAACTCATCATTATTATTTTTTTAAATCGCAAAGTTAGTGCTTCAAATAATCATTTTATTAACTTTAATAGTAATTCCCTATCCGCACCCATTGGGAAACAGGGCACTGCATTTTACTACAATCACACCGTTTTTGGATCCTTTTTGTTGCATGGAAGGTGAGGTAATCAGTCTTCCGATTTGGGTCCCAGTTCAGAAACAATGAAATATTGCCGTGCACATCATTTTTCAAACTTACACTTCATATCCATCCTGCTAGGGATTGAACCCAGAACCTCAATCACGGCAGGTGAGCGCGTCAACAACTATACTGCCAGGCAAAATTTTCTCCTCCTAATTCCCATTTTCAGGGTTTTTACCTGAGAGTAGTATCGAGTCGAAAACACTACACTTGTAATGGGTCCTGATTCTGTTTGAGCCAAGTTTATTTATTACATACTGAAACTTCTTGAATTATTCCATCTGATTTTATATTTATGCGTATACTCGTATCACCATACCGTCTGTAAACACCCATGCTTTCATTTTCCTTCAAGAATATTTTCCTCATCGAAAAATGTGTAGTATTTCTGTAAAAATCGGTTTTGTTGAATAAAGGGATTTTTCCTCGAAGGCAACGATATCCAAAAATATTTCGCAAATATTCACACCTGAGTTAATGTAACATTCATTTGCTGAAATGTGACTGATGAAAACATTTCGTGACCCATTGCAACGTTCCCTGTCAACTAATTGGCGCAACTAATTAATGAATATGACGAATATGCTTTTATTTTACTGCCATAAAAAAATCTGTGAATTCCCGCAAACTTTTACGTTTTTTGAAGCCATTACCAACTGCGTCTTTCATCATCTAACAAAAAATATAATTCGTGTATTTGGATACCTAAAATAAAAACAGGCAAAACAAGAGATAGGCTGTGGTCCCGTGGGTAGTATCGAGGACTATGAACCAGGAAGTCACATGTTTGAATTCCGCCCTGCAACAACTTGTTTTTCATTCTAACACGGTTATTTACCACAAAAAATGACCCTAAATGGTAAACAACAAGAGCGCAAACATTTTTGTTTATTTTTAAAAATTATTAAAAATTCAAAATAGATGAAGCTGTTGAGAATATAAAAGTCTAAACGTTCACTGAGCCTATGATTTGTCATCGACTGCGTAACATTCACCATTGTTCCTATAGGTAGTTATCTTCTATGTTGACTTATGGTATTTTTGATTCACTATATATGCTAGGCATGAATATGCGTCCCGTGCATTTGGTTTACAATAGGAAATGAATGTATGAAGAAAATTAGCTACATCTACTCTCGAAAAAGGTAAAAACATTGTTAAAAGTGATGTTAAAACATTGTTAATGCCTAGATTTATTCCCAAGAGCATTATTTACGTTTAAGAACTGTTGATATAGATATCAATCCCGTCATGAAAATAATATAGAATTTGTATACAAAAATTTGGACTGACCCAAAACATTGTTGATAAAAATTGACAATTATTAAAAAAAATTATAAAAATAAGTTCTCTTGTTCTTACAGTTGATTTTGTTCATTATTTTTTTATATTGTGCAACAGTGTCTTTTCAAAAGGTAAGTACAGGTGCATAAGGGGACTGTGGAGTAATGACTAAGACGCCTGTCTTAATTACAGAAAGTTCTGAGTTCGAGGTGAGATCACAATAATAAATTGAGTATTATATGCTGTAATTTGCCGCTGTATTCGGTCCCTGCTTAAGGTTATGCAAAAAATATAATAAAACAATAAATATACAGCAGGATTGTGGTCCCGTGGAGCTGTAGTCAACTCATGGAATAGAAGTCTGAGATTCGAACCCCACTCTATTAAAACTTGATTTACATTTTGTCCACTTCTTGACGCTTGTTGAAATATTTTCAATCTTGATAAACTCCTTAAGAGGATATGCGGTGCTAGAAAATGTTGATGAAGAGGAATTTAAACATTATTTTTTAGGCACTCTCCTGCAGATGCTTTTCTGATACTGTGTGAAAAAACAAGTGCACGTCGGACTGATTATGTCTAACCTAAATCGGTTCTTTGTTTTCTCATTTTCCGCACCTCAAAACTGAACCAATTTTGTTGTTTTGTTTTAGAATGAATACTAGAATAAAACTTTCTGCGTTGGTGTTTTTGAGTTTGAAAAAAAAAAAAACATATATATACAGCTACTCGTTGACTTACGACCTATGCGACTTACGATTGTTTGACTTTACGACCACAATCCGGGATCAGTTGTTTGCCTGCACTTAATACAATAAATCGAGATTTTCAAGTAATGTAATGATTATTTAACCACAGACCAACCCAAAAAAATATAAAAAGAAACGTATAGAAACCTGATAAATGACAGTGACACGCTATTTTTTTTTTCGTCGTATAGTAATATCATCACGCAGCGTAAGTAATTGTAAATATAAGGAAATTATTGCATGTTCCGACATACGCCAAGATTGACTTACGACCTATTTTCTGGACTCGATAACAGTCGTAAGACAACAAATAGCTGTATACCGTACGTCGGAAGACAGTGGATAAAACTGAATGCTTTTTTATTGTTTTTGGGTGGCTCAAGTTCCCATAATAACCAATTTATGGAAAAAAACAAAACAATTAGAATGGTAATTCAATATGGTAAATATCTAAAACGTGTTAAGAAATATTGTTTTAGTGCTATAATCCAGGAAGAAAATACAAGAATACGTTTTAATGAAGAAAAGCTAGAAAGCATTTCTTCTTCAGGTTAAAATTCAGTTATGTTGCTGATTCAAACAATTGTCTTAGAAATAGAATGTATTTTGCAGATAACAATTAAAACAAAAGTCGCCTCTTCTTTACTACTTCGGACTCCCACCGCGCGCTGTCCTGGAAGGCCCTCGATGACGATCTACTGGCTTTATTCACAGTAATTAGGAATCGCAGAATTGACGTAGGAAGAGGCAAAAGTGCTGGCTGGCGATGAGATCTCTTGGAGGCGTCTGATGTCCACATGCTTTTAATTTTATTTTAATTCTTAATTTAAACTTAATTTTAATTTAAACTTAATTTTAATTTAAACTTTTCATTTTAATTTTAATTTTACTTTTAATTTTAAACATTTGATTTCAACTCTTAATTTATACTTACCTACATCTACTACCTGCATCGAATAATTTATTGTTAGTTGTAATTTTTTACAAATTAATTGAAATGTTCATGGAAACAGAGAGAGAGGGAGGAAAGTAGAGTAGCTTTACAATGTCTTCTCCTTTTTATGAACTTTTTATGTAATATTTTTATTTTTACTTTTTTAGAATTAAATTATTTTTCCCCTCTCCTCCTGCATTCATTAGTGTGAAATCTGTAATTGGTCTTACTTTTTTAAATTGTTCTTTTGTACCTTGTTTTATATAAAGACTGTGTGATTTCATTAATAAATAAATAAATAAATGCTCCACTTGGGAGCAGGTGTGGAAAAAGAAAGAAGAAAAACGAAAAACCTATTTTTAAGTATTTTTTTGCCAGAAGTAGGTACATGAGAAAATAATATTTTTATTCATTTCAATGTTTGTTTACTTTATTTTTAAATAGCGCAATTTTGAATTAACGTTATTATTAATTTTTGAAATTTTAAAAAAAGGAAAATGGTATGATTTACTTAATTTTATTTTATTTTTATTTTCTGCATTTAAGGCAGCAAAATATAATGAAACAAACGTATGAAAACAACAAGTAAGGAAATTAATACTTAGGTATAAAAATGTCATTTTAGTTGTTTTCCAATTTAAGCCCGTCAAAACCATCGAGATAGGTTGTGTGTGTACGAAAGAAAGGGTATGAGGGTGTGTGTGAGAGAGTATGATAAAAGTTGTAATGATGTAAGTGGGGATAATTGCGGTTTAAAATTTTGGCATAATTTTATTTTTAAAAGATGTTGCATAGTTTAGTCAGCTGTCGAAGTTGAGAGTATTTATTTGATTGTATTTATAAGGTTGGGACGCGATTGACGGGTGAATTTATGTTGTGATATTAAAACAGATCAGAGTTACCGATTAAAAATATTGTTTTGACTTTGTGTTTTTATTGGAATTGAAAAGAATAAAATTGACTCAAATTTCCCAGAATGAAAAACGTTTAAACTCGCTCCAGTTAAAAGTTCCCCTAACCCAGAATTTATCTAATCCCTAATTCCATAAATTTCCGGTGAAATGCAACGTTTCACCCGCAAAATACGTACCCAAAAACATTGATGTAGGTACTCCTTGGAGCGTTATGACGTCACGCCGATATGTCAAGATTTTATACGGATTATTTTCACAATACTTGGAGAGGTAATTTAGGTACGTCTATACAAAGGATGTTGGAATAATGATGCTTTAAAAAATATCGACGCTTGAAAGGAAAAAGTTACCAAGCAACATGTAGCAATTTTATGGAAGAGCCAATTAATTTGTCTTTTTTAATTCATGGAGAAGACCGTATTTTAAATTTTTATTTGAATTATATAGGATCCACGTCAAATAGTACAAATGAGTAAGATTTTTTTATTAATTAAAAACAAAAAAATGTCTCTTCAGTAAAAATGTGACATGTCACTTGATAACTTTTTCTTTTCCAGCTTTCCGGTATCGATATATAATATTTTTAATATGTCATGATATTTGTGAACCCGGCTAGATTTTACTTCTTAGGGAGTTATAAAGATTGAAATTTATTGCAGCAGAGAGCAAAAACATTTTTGAGAAGGGAGTGTGGAAGTCTAGGCATTTAGAAAGGTTATGATTTGTCATGGGGCAACTTAAAGTGGCTTCTTTACACACTAGATAACATTATTTACACTACCAAGAAAGCGTTTTATCTAGAAATTTGGAAATTTACTCTGATAATTCTTACCAACTTATAAAACGAGTAGATTCCACAAAATACCTTGGCGTTTTTTTTTATAGTAATTTGCTATTTGGGACTCCTGTCCAGTCACTGTCTTTAAGGTTGAGAAAGCTGTGCCATCTGTTCTGCTCTTTTAGAGACATTCTGAATTTCAAAACTCTTTTAAGTATTTACTTTACTCTGTTTCAATCCACTGCAACCTTCAAAATAATTGGCTGAGGGGGTTGTGCAGAATCCGTCTTAAAGCCACTCATTATTTCACAGAAATTATTATTGAGAATAATACTTCAGCGCCCTCCAGCATACCCATCAGACCAGTTGTTCCAATGCATGAAGGTGCTGGATATGAGACAACTCTACCTATATCAAGCACTGATACATCAGGTCGAACAATAGGGAAAGATCTCGGCAAAATGTTCGTACGAGGTTTCCCCAGAGCACAAATTATGTTATATCCAAATCTCGTAAGGCTTTTGCTCATGGCACATATGCTTTATCGGACCGGGAGTATTCAATATTTAGAACAGCGTATTCAGCTCTCAAGGGCAAAAACTGTTTTCCATTGGGGTGTCAAGGACTAAATTTTCCTTAGCGGAAGATATCTGAGTAAAAATCTCCTTGAAGATTTTTAGAATACATGACCACTTGATTTCTCTTTTTTCATTATTAAATGTAAATCAAATGTTTATATTTGCGGTTTTTCATATTGATGTGACATATGTATGTTTTTAAAATTTTTATTATGTTTCTGATTTTATAATATATTTGTGGTGGTAAATTTGTGTTAATCAATTGAACGTCGCCAAAGCAGCCAGTCTACAATTTTGCAAAAATGAGATACTGGTGTTTTTGGGTGCAATGAGGTTGATTCTTTTGTTTTGTTAAAACAGCCAGACCACCTTCATACAAAAAACTGTAATAATCACCTTCTGAAAATAGTGTTGATCACATGCATTTCTCAATTTGCAGAAAAAACCCACAGCACTAAAAAAAAATGACGGTACTTTTAAAATCATCAAAACTGGTTTAATACGTAACTAGATTCTTGTTTCTAATATAAATAAACTAATAAATTCATTTTTTATCATTTGTCAAAGTCAAAAACATTCCAACTGATGTAGATTTGATTATTCACTCATTTCATCAAAATGCTATTATGTCAGTTTCACTTTTCTATCGCTGACTGCTTTCTGCATAACTACGTTTAATTATCGATCTGAATTCAACACAGCACACTGGCTTCATGGATTTAGGATTTATGTCTTGAAGAAGATATAATAAGCTGTAAGTAAATAAATCAAATAAAATAAAATGAATTTATTAGAGTAATTGGCATAAAAAGAAGTATAAAAATTGAAAAGTTTTTCAGGCGTTGCCTGGTTGGTGAAATATCACCCACATCAATAAAGGTATTTGTTCTTTTACTTCACAAAGGTCAATAAATGAAGAAGTTGAGAAAATGTGGATGTTGAAACATAAGCAGAATGGTGAATGTAACACAGAATCTAAAGTGACCAAATAAACTATCCAACAACAGGTCATAATCCCTGTAAATGCCTAGACTTCCATACTCCCTTTCCTTAATTTTTTTCGATCTTTATTATATGTTACAAAGCATATTATTTAATGTTTTCATCACAATGAGTTATTTTTAAATTTTGCTGGTTTTACGATTAACTACGTGTAAGTGCCTCATATCTGTATTCCTATCTCAAAAGTATTCAAAAATACCTAATCTAATATATTTTGTCGTTATTAAAATCAACTGGCAAGTAAAGATTTATGATTTGACACATTTGTAAGTGAAAACTGTATTTTTGGAATAGAGATTCCAAAAAACACGTAACATTTTCAAAATTAGAGTTTTGTAATAAATTTCGTCTTTTCGAATTCAAATACGCTTTAAAAGTAAAAAACCAACTTTCCATTACAGGGATTATTTTCTCTCCTAAATAAATATCGTAAAATTTACTCCAGTTTACATCAAAAGAAAATAGGTATGTACAAAAATTCATTTGGTCTTTTTGGAACACGTTTCTAAATTAAATGACTCAGAAAACTAAATATCAAAGTAAATTTTGAGGAAAAAGTCTTTGTTTTGTATCTTGATGGCTGATTTAGGTTCTAATTTTCGATTTATTGAACTAAAATAATGAGGGACTTCAGCCCTACGGGAAATTGGATACAAAAAATGTTTTCTTGCGAGCGGTAAAATTTAAAACATTTAATAGATATATGTTTTTTAGATATTTTTACTACACATTCTGTATATGAATTAAAACGTATTCTCACTTGTTATTTTTTAGAAAAGTAATGAATTTATTTTTAAATTTTCTATTAAAAATAACTATGTTTCCTTAAATACGAGATATTTTATTTCTTCATTTTAATGTGTTAGACATAATTTAAATTGTACATTGGTAGATTATTGCCAAATGGCAACTTCTTCCAACCAATTGATGATGATGATTTCACCGAATAAAGGTATTATTTAGTTAAATTAAGTTTTACTTTTATTGTTTTTATGTTTTTGCTCTAAAAAGTTTTTTTTTAATTATTATTATTATCTAGTCATTCTTAACTTTACTGTGTTATATTTATATTTAGAACATAAGATTTTCCGATGGTTATTTTTGTCTTTTATTTAGAGATGTTATGTTTCTTTTTAACTTTTTTGTTTTTATATTTTATGTTCAGTAAATTGTTTAGTTTAAATTATTCTATAATTTCATATTACGTACTAAATAATTATTGTGCACAACTGTGATTATTTCTGTAAATCATTTTTTTGTAAAAGGCTCTTTGAACTGTTGATGTACATAAATAAATAAATTGTTCCGAAAAGTTTCTTGGAAATTCACGAAATTTTTTTTGAACGTTGTCACTAGTTCATATACATCAACGAATAATAAGAGAGCTGTAAAAGATATATCCGGTTAGTAAACCGCAAACGGGTCATTTAGCTGAACTGACTGACAGAGAATAAGCGGAAGAGAACCTCTGACGTCACACGTGGAGTAATTTAAAAAATACTAAAATAATACAATATTTTTTTTAATTCTCGTAGTTTAATAGTCTGTAAAGAAATATAAAAAAAATAACCCTTAAATTTCCTCATTATTCTAAATGAGGAAGTTCAGTGGTTTTTTCATTATTTTTATTTGTTAATTGTTCGGACCTATTCTCAACCAAATCCATATCTACCGACCCGTCCTTCTCATTTCCTAGCGCATTCCATGTAGCAATAATTCTACGTGTGAGTGCCGGAAAAACAATATATTATCAGTACACAATCTTACATCAATCAAGTGAAGTCCTTTACTTATATTTCCTCAAGCGAGATGAGCCTGCGTCCTTTAAATTTAAAAAAAAAAAAAAATATTTATCGCATTGTTGCCCCGATTTTTTTAAGTTTTGTATTTTTTAAATTACTCTTCCAGTGACGCTACAAGTAATACTCGGGGAATTCTTCTGATTGCTACGTTGGCTTCCCGCAAACCGGAAATATATCACAACACTAGCATTAGTTGATTTGGAACAACTTATGTCGTAGATTGATCTATATATTCTTACCAATATGCGACAAATAAAAAACAATGAAAGCTTTTAAACAAAATTGCTATTGTTACTTTAAAATCATCCATATAATTCCATTAAAATCGACTTGAAAGTACCCAAATTTAACTACCAGGAACATTAACCCCCGTAATAAATTAATACAGTGCCACTAAAAGTGAACTTATGTTTATGATAAATACGTAATAAATACTTATTTTGGTTAAAGTCTATTTATTCATTAAAAAAATTATATCGTTTCAAATGGTTCACTATAATACTATTGACCATCGGACAATTCGGGGAAAAAAGATGCTTAACACTAAGTGAAAAAGATAGACCCAATAAGCAAATGTCTATCAACAATTCGTCATTGGGTAACAATCTGCAGTTAAATAGAATGTGATCTGCAATCTCATCTCCTTCTTCACATTCACATAAAACTGAAGTCACTTCTTTTAATCTTTTGAGGTGAGATACAAACACCGTATGGCCAATTCTCAATCTACATACAAGGGACACACTTAGTTTGGATACTTGGAGGTTACTGAACCAGGATATTTTTGGAAGTACTGGTTGGATAGATTTCTAGTACTCATATAAGCTGGTCAGCGACTCAGAAAAAAAATCATCAGATTCGTCACCCACACTAAACTTAATCACATTAACATAATTGAATATATGCAGATAGCAGAGAGAATAAACTAGGAATAATACCACAGTTACGGGCCTCATTGGCCATTGAGTCCACCAACTCGTTACCAATTGATTCTTTTATGGAATGGAATCCAAGCAATTGAAACTATATTTTTTTAATGTAAGCTATGTATAACATCTTTATTATATCACACAGAATATGTTTTTATTTATAAGGGCAGAGTGGATATGATTTTATATTAAGCTATTTGCAACACTGGGAGAATCAGTAAAAAATATCGTTGGTGATAAATGCAGTTGGATAATCACTGTAAGGGCCTCTCTAAGTGCCACACATTCTGCTGTGAATATCGATGCTTCCGGTGGTATTGAAATTGTCCGTCTGTTTTAAGAGAAAGGATGCAGAAAGTCGCGCCACACGCTTCGACACTTTTAGAGTCATCAATAAATACATTAATGTTATAGGGCCAAGGTTCTTTAAGTTTTTGGGAAAATAAACAGTTGAAATAAGAGCTATTAAAAAAGAAAGTTATTTATCTATTCCAAGAGATGGCAATACATTGAGTTTGTAAATAATGGCTTCAAATGGAATATTGAATATGGATAAAGTTAAGTCCAGAGGGCATTAAAGAGAATTAATAATGAAATTCCACGATCTACAGAGAATCGGGGAATATGTCGGAGGAGTTATATTCTAACCCAAGTAATCATTGTGGTAAAGCAAAAATACAATGTTTAACATTATTTTGGTTTTTTGGAGAAAGGAATTGAATTTGTATAATATACACAATTTTTTTTATTATAGGACAGTGTTCATTTCTTCGGAAATTCTGAAATTCAATGGTTGAAAATAGAAATCAAGAGGTTTGAAGGTTTTGAAACTCTGATACGCGAGATTTCTACCGCCGAGATACATTTATTTATTTTATTTCAACAGTCCAGCAACTAAGTCCAGCAAATAAAAATAAGTCAATCGAATTGTGGTCCTGTGGCTAGTGTCTTGGACTCACGGACCGAAGGTCTGTGGTTCGAATCCCACTCTACCCCAACTTGATTTCTTTTTCTAATAGTGAGTTATTTACAACTCGTTGAAAATGGCCCTGAAAATTAAATATTTGGGTAAATCGTAAGAACGCAGATATTTCTTTCTTTAAAAAAAAATGCACTGAATACATATCTTTAAATATTCCCTTTTTTTACAATAGAGATTATTTGTTGATGTAACCTCTTCACTTGGAAAAGGGCACGGTTTTAGGTAACAAATTCATTAAAATAACTTGTATCATTAATTAATTCCATAAAAAATCTAGTGCGAATTATTTACTTTAGTTGTTATGCTCATTTCTCCATTATTCATAATAAAACCGGGAAATCTGTAATTGGTCTTATTTTCAATCCTTAAATACAATCAACATATATTTGTTTGTAAAAGAATGTACGATTTTTGCTATGAAATAAAATAAAAACAATCTGTATAGTTACATAAAGAACATGGCGTATGAAAACGCACCTAGGTTAATGCAGGTTTTCGTGCAATATCAATTACAAAATATTACGTACAGACAAGAGTCATAATATCGCGATTGTGAATGTAGTAGTAATCCAGCGTTATAAAGATACGGTGGGCGACTAGGTGGCGGTGGCGGGGAGGGGTAAATTGGCTGAGGGGAGGTTTGTGCAAGGGTTGGTGAGGGGTAGAAGTGGGTCAATACAGAGCAAGTCGCTCGCGCACCCCACCTGTGCACACCTCTTTTTTAGGAGAACCATACACTCGCACCGTATCGCCGATTATTTGTTTCATTAATATTTTCATCGCTTTTATAGCTGCTGTATCGTCTTAATGGTACTGGAAGTTTTGTTAATCGGAATGTAGAAAGACACTTTAAATGAAATTTTCCTTTATTTCTCTCACAAATTTAAAAGTACAACAGTAACAAACAGGGCGTAGATGTCGACTGCGAAGATAAAGCGTATGAAAGTAGAGGAAGCGAGGTCCGTATGCACAGACAGAGTCATACGGCGTTCTATCCTCTCCACCTACCCCCGCGGGGGAACGGCGCGAATAACACTCTCCACTGGTCTAACTAACTGTTTGACTGTCTCTTAATTCTGACTCTGGTTTCAATACGTTCCCCTTTTGTATAGGAAAACAATTAGTTTTATTGTAAAATAAATGACCGGCGCCAAGATGCGCCAGTTAAACTTTAAGTCTAAACAAACGACATAATTCCAAAACATGAAATAAGTAGGCGTTTCCTTCTAAGAAATATTATTTATAATTTCTTATTCCTTACACAACAGTCTTAAAAGAATTTTTAGACAAAAGTACATCTTTATAACTTCCAAATTAAAATACAAGTATAAAAAACATGTTGTTATAATTTTATAATACAAAAAATATCTGCGTGCATACGCGATAAGACATTATCAGAATATTCTAGTAGGCCAAATACAAAAATTATATATGTCTAGAAATCTACACATTAAAGGTCTGAACAGGTGTCATCTTATTGTTATATTTTAAACGTCTTCAGTCAATTGTTTTATTATTTCATTTTGTTTGCATGATACAACTTATACGTTACAATTAAAGAAAAATTGTAACGAGAACGTTTATCTACTTGGTTTGCTGGACCAAAAACCGATTTCATCGCTCCCCCAACATGTTGACACGCGTATAGTTTTTGAAAAGTTAAAAATATATTAAAGTCTAAACAGGGTGTTCTTTAAACCCTATCATATCCGAAACCATGATGATCAGTATAAGCAAAAAGATATATTGGCACATAAAAATATTTTTTAGAACGAATAAAATTTCAAAAAATAAAATTTCAAAAAAAGCCAATGGTTGCTTACTTCTGCAGGAGTGAAACGAGGTGGAGGAAGGGGGGAGTCTGACACTGCGCCGCGCTCCCCTCACTGCTCCTCTGTAGAAATAAGCAACCATTTGTTTCTTTTTATATTTTATTTTTTTAAATTTTCTTTGTTCTAAATATTTTTTTAAATATGCTAATATGTTTTCTTGCCCATACTGATCATCGTGGTATCAGATGTGACAGGATTTAAAGGACACCTGTATAATATTATGTAGGCTATACAATGTATGTGTATTGAAGGGAGAAGGAGTATTTTGTTAAATAACCTATTTGATGGTGATTTTATTAACCTCCCAATGTTTCCATTCAGGACACTGATGTTCTCGTTCAGGACACAGGGTACCAATGCTCTCATTTAGGTTTTCGGATCGATACATTTTCTCTTGATACCGTGAGTATCTATTTTGGTATAAAATCTCTTGATTACGTTAGTAAATAATTAAGATACGATCACAAAAACAACTTTATTTAATAAAAACCACGATGTTTTATTTTTGTCCTGAAATGAGGACGTAAAGACTGTTTCAAAAAAATTTAGAATATTTCAATAAAACATATTTTTTTAACTGTTTTTGAGAAAACGATTAGATGAAGAAGAAAAGTTGTTATATTGATAGCATTACCTCCTGTAACATTTTAACTGAAATATTTACAAAACGTTTGGACTTAATGGACTATTGCATTCTTTGTAAATTATTGTCTTTAATATCAAAAATTTAATTGTAGGGTTATCAATTTTACTACAAGGTTTATTATTACTAGGAACGGGATTGCAGTTAAGTATGCCATTAACGTGCAATTACTTAAATTTTAAATCAAACCATATTAGTCTGACGATGTCATCGTAGTGATAAAAACTGGCTACTCGTTTAACAAACTTTAATGTCATGTCCTTTTTTTCTTAAATCCATACTAATATTATAAGTGCAAAAGTGTGCTTGTTTGTTGGTTCATGTTTTCTTCACGTCTCAACAGAGCGACTGACGGTAAGTAAACCAGAATACCCCAATTTTAAAAAAGGACAATGAAAAAAAAAATTCATCAATGACCAACATTGTTTGAAAATGAGTAGGCGGTGAGGTTGGATATCATAAAGAATCGATCTGAAATGAATTCTTTTTTTTTTATTAACTTTCTTTATCTATGGTTACTTAAGCTTGCTTTTCGTTTTGCTTTTTTAGTAAGATTTTGGATTTGTGAACAAAGTAACGATGCTACGTCGCCATAGACTAACGAATCGTCATATTTTTTCAAAGTGATAGTCGGAAGACCGGAAATCCATACAGGCTACTTTCTATCTCGAAAAAATATAATTACATCCAGAATTTTTCAACTAATAAATGAGAAAACTGATAGTTGATTACCTAACTTATTTCTTCATAATAACATGCTAGCGAAGCCACGTGTAATAGCTAGTAATTTTTTTTAAATGTAAATAATTAATATTTAAAATCGTGTTTTTATTTCATGTGTTTTTTTTTTAATATGTTCACAATAACATATCCCGCAATAGATAATAATAGAAAAATAATAAAGTAAATTAACTAAATTTAGAAGGAAACAAAGCACAAGAAGTCTGAACTAATATAATACAAAATTTATTTTGTTAATGTTTTGATTAATTACCGCTATCATTACAATCACCCGTGATTCTTTTTTTGATCGTTCTTTTATTTTCGTACGTTTGAATTATTCCAACATGAAACAAAAAAAAGTTAAATAAATCTAGGTAATTAATCCATCATTTTTTTAACGAATTTTTCATACCTAAAAGCTTTTTTGCTAATCGACGTAAATCCCCACAGTAATTTTCTAATTCTGGACACCTTGAGTAGCTTCTCTACTCATCCAGCCGATAGCGCGTTGCTTGCACAAGCACAACCTCACCTGTGGTACCTGTAGAACGACATTATTTTCATTTTACGACTCAGTACCCCATGTAACAACATAATTTTCCACAACACCGTCACACTTTTATTTCCTAATTGGTTTCATTAAAACACATTACGGAGTTGAACTATCATATTATTATAGTATTCGTCATGACAACATTCATGTTAGTGTGTTTTATAAAGTTTTATTTTTTAAATATTTTTTTTTTTTTTAATATAATATTTGCGTTTTAATGATTTTTTATTTATTTTTATTATTTTTTTTATTTTTATTTATTTCGAATACAAACAAATGTACACGTTTAATTTTTTTTTTAACTATATAAAATGTATACATAGTAGAGCCTGCCATCCAATTATATGTATTCACTAAATAATACTGTAATAAAGCAATGATTAAAGTTTAAACTATAAAAAAATAAATATACTTTATTTTAAAATAAGAAAAATATGGACAAAACAACGAGATGTGGAAAGGAAAAGAAGGAAATTCATAAGAAGTGGTAAAGGATGATTGAAGGAAAGTAAGATATACCCAAATAAGTAAGATTTACCCAAATATTTAATTTTTAGGGCCATTTTCAACGAGTTGTAAATAAGTCGCCATTAGAAAATGGAAATAAAGTTGTAGTACAGTGGGTTTTGAACTACGGACCGTTGGTCCGTGAGTTCGAGACACTAGCCACAGGACCACAACCCGAATATTGCTTCGTACCTTTCAGAAACCGTAAATTTTCACAGAGAAACCCACAGAACTAATTAGGGTTCTTACCCTTCTTACTCAGAATCTTTATGTTTCCTTTTACTCAATAACTTTAATTATTACATCACACATCCTTTTATTTTTTGTGTATTTTTCTATACATACTTATGATTTGTGGCATTTTAGGTACCTACGTATTTTTGCAAAAAACATAAATAATTGAATAGAAAACGAACCTCAATATACATTTTTTCGGTAAAGAATTATTTTGTCCTTTATGTTATAGTTAGATTGATCTCAAATATTTTTTTAAATAATTTAATGGCAAAAATTTTTACAATTTTTTAGCATTTTTATATATATATTCTTCTGTACATGCGTATATCACTGAGCTCTACCTAAACGGTTGGATCGATTTCGACAAAAAAAATGTGTGTGTTTGAGTGTGGTCCTTTAATGTTTTAAATTTACAATTAGACCTGGTAGGTGGCGCTGCAATCTGTAACAAACTCTGTAAAAACAAGAGTTGAACGGCGCAGGATAACGAGATATTGCACTCTTTTTTTTATTTTGCTTTGGGCAACAGAAATGTCAAATCTCACCAAGTATATTGTTTATCGAAAATTTGAATATCGAAAAAACGGTTACTGAGCCGACTTATAGGCTAAGCCAACGTTCGGACAGGACAACGTCTGTCGGGTCCACTAGTATATTTAGAAATGCGTATTATAATTTTATATTTAACGTTTTTACCTCTCTAATTGAGCAACTCGTATTAACACTTTGTATCCCGGAGCCGTGTAAACACGTGATTATATAACTATGCTTTGTGTCCCGGTCCCGTGTTTTCACGTGGTTTACCAGCTGTCTAAAAAAGTGCATTTTATTGACATCTAGTGACTTTTATTAGTACTTTTTCGCTGCTGGTAAACTTAAAAACGTAAAAACACGGGACCGGGACACAACGCGTGGTTATTATAATCACGTGTTTACACGGCTCCGGAATACAAAGCACAAAAAAAGGAGTGAGGGCCTATATATGTGTGAACATTGCAATGCGCAATGTGGCTCTCCATAGAGGCCAATGTTGGCAAAACTATCATACAAAAATGACTTATTTAGTTGTTCCAAATAAATATGAGAAGTTTCAATGGATTTAATGCAGTATTTTTATATTTATGACACTTTTAAGAAACCCTTCACAAAGCATGAAATTTCACAAAAATGGGCCGGGCACAGGGTAAATTCTATGTGTATTCGGCTGGTGTTTAAAGTGTTAAGAGCGGGACTTTTTATTACTACTACTACAACCATCACGCTATTTCCCGTAGAGCTAAGCAGAGAAGATGGATCGCCACACCTGACATACATTTCTAGCTTCTTCTCCATTCATTCATCTTTTCATACGTGCCCTTCGACTGTGTCGGCTTTTGACATGACCAGACTTGGAATTTTGATTTATCTGATCATGTCACGTCTTTTTTGGCCTTTCACATCCTGCATTACCATTCATTCTATACACATATATCAATTTTCAAAATACTTTCGTCATCGATTCGTTCTACGTGACCAAACCATCTCAGTGACCCTTAATGATCAATTACACTTGTCTCAGATTTGCAGTCTCGCCTGATTTAACCATTCGTAATCCTCTCAAACATCGATTTCCCACACATTCGTAAAAGCGACAGCATTCACTCGGCTTTCAGCCTCCCTTTGCTAGTTCCATGTTTCACTTCCATTAATGAGTGTTGGGACTAAACACCGCCACTTGTGCACTGCTAGTCTAGCTTCGATTCTCATGTTGTTATAAGCAATTACTATTTTAAGTGCGCCGTTGATTTTGCTGCCCACATTCACTCTCCTTTCAACATCATTTTCTAGTCTTCCGTTTTCTTGTTATATTTATACTAAAACATCTACAATAATATTTAGACGTTTTACGTCAACGTATTTCTTTATTTCAAACAATATGAATATTTTAATAACATATGCGCTAAAATTCATATTTTTAAATGTGCAGTGAATTACAATGTGAGGCAAAAAACCACTACGTCTGTTAATCGTATTTTATATTCCAAAATAAAAATATTTTATTTTATTTCGTCAGCAACATAGCATTGATTATATAACCAGAATTTTTCAAAATTTAATTCTCACACTTAATTAAGGGCAATATAATAAATACAAGGCGGTGAAAAAATATTTTGATGTAAAAAAAACATTTTAGAATTTTTTCAAAAGTCAAAATACAAACAGAATTTTAAGAAATATGTGTTAAACAACTTATACATGAAATATATATACATTATTATTATGAACACAGCTTATTTAAATATGCCATATTTTAAGATTCAAAACAAAAAAAATAAAAAAATACTCATATCAACAAATGTCGATAAATCTCCTGATGTTTTAACGTCATGCGGATCCATGAAAGCAGTTTTTGTAAAAACATTTTCCGTTTTGCATTCGTTGCCAGAAGGAAATAAATACCTTCGGCGTATGTTGCATTTGCTATTATTACATTACCGTTGCAAAATAACATAAAGTAGTTTTCGTAGCGAGGGAATGTTTTTATTTGTGAAATAACCTGCCATAAATAGCTTTATTATGAAAGATATTCTAATTTCGTCAAGATAGAAATATGCTTATTTCTTGAATATAATTTCGTATAGAAATAACCTAACCTAACCTAACATAAAACTATAAAAAAAAGATTCCCTGACAAACTACTGCGCTGTTTTTAATATAAGATTTATCTGTAAAAATATTAATCTATAAAGTAAACCCCAACCTCCTCAATAAATAACAAATAAATGCAAGATTGAGAACACTTATACGTCGGGACATATTTAAACTGCCTTTGTTTTCAAGCAATGCCACATTTATTTATTTATTTGCACCTTTTATCAAAAATACAATTTTACGTACTACACACCTTTGGCCCGCATGTGTCGGGAACATACATGTACTGCCGAAATAACAAAATCGACATATTTCATGATTTAGGAATAAATTTAATTTTACAATTACGAACGCTCAACTTGTTTTGTATTGTATTGTATATTTTAAAGATTTTCTATTTATATCAACAAATGTTATTCCATATTTTTTTAGTAACTCTATAATTGAAAATGTAAATATTTATAAAATTTCATCGACTTATGGTGTACAAGGTGTATGTTTTTGAGTATGCATCTTTATTGAATTACTTTATAAAATAAAATAACTCCCAAGGGAGGAAACCCAGCCTGCCTATAAAAATTTGGGCATACACAATTTGCAAGCGTTGTTCGGGTATATGGCTAGCGCCGCACTCAGCGTAAATTCCGCTGAGTAAATTCTGCTGCGAAACTATTTTATTGCATTGATTCACTGTTATCGGCCACAATACGCGGATGTTCGGTTGTTCCGTCGGCGGACTGGGCGGAACACTATGTTCCAGTCTCCGCACGCATTTTACCCATTAGCGTCTAATCAGCAACTCTGCATTACATGTTTTCTAATGGGATGCGCCACACTCAGCGGAAATTCCGTCGACTGTATAAGGCGCATTTAATCCGCCACGGGTAATGTAATGTGGCTCCTCGTTCGGTTGCAGATTTTCCGTAGCGGAATTTGCGTAACAGAATTGTGGTCGAGTGTGACGGTAACCTTCGGGCGTCCCATTATAAGTTGAGTATTTTAACAAAGCGTACACTTAAAAAAAAAAACTATCATCACTCGTTTAACAAGAGACGAATCGAAAGTTCTATATAACAAAAATACAATCTTTGCATAAAAGGTAAATATCACATACTACAAATACCGATAAAAATATATGGAATGGATTAAGAATAATTAATTGTATTTTCAAAATAAATATGGATATTTTAAAAAATAAATTGTAAAAAACATGTCACTAGAAAAACGCGATAGTTGTGACGTCAAGATTCGTGACGATGTTCCATAAAAATTTGAATGGTTATGAAAAAAGTTGAAAATAAACATGAATTGTAACGTATTAGGGGGGCGGGCAATGCAATAACCGTTTTTGTGGGAATTCAAAATTAGAAATTTAAATAAATTTTTTTGCTACTAAAAAGTTGAAAAAAAATATTTTTTTAACGGACAGTATTTAATGGAAATGTAAAAAAACTGGTATTTCCCTAATTATTTAAATATTGCTTTATCATTTTACTTCGCGTGACAAACATAATGTCTGTATGTGCTGTCCGAGTTAAAGCCGTTGTATCGAGGTCCTTATTATAGGAAAAAATAATATATATTAAAGATATGAAATACCGTCTAATTTAGTAAAGTTATAGTTGTATCCAGTTTCGATATCTAGGTCATGTCTCCCCTAGGACTAGAAAACTCTTAGGATATTATATGCCCCGGAGATATTTCAATGAAACGAAAATAAAACATATATTTATTTCAGGATTCTCGTGTTTAGGTAACATTAAACTATTTCCTCAGTTGATTATTCAGCCCAAAGGTTTTTGTTTAACATAAAGAAATATTTGCGTTCTTATGATTTACCCAAGTCTATATCTGGTAATACAGGGGTAGGTGCTCGAAGTGTTACCACCGTCACGCTGCTGTAGCAACCAAACGGCTAATGACAGTGCGCTTATGTTTTGACACTTATTAGTTTGCTATATTGTTAATAATTCTACAGAAGCATATTTTTTTACGTTACAGTTTAAAAAAGTTATCTCATGGAATTTAAATTCAACAGTGTTATTGCTCTGAATTTAGCTGAAAAATCGCAACCAGCTATTATTAATGAGCTACGACATTTACATGTGAACTAAATGTTTGTATATTGGACCACTTTACGTTACAATGATACTCGTAGCATAAAAAAACGCCATGAAAGTGGACATCCAAAAACAGCAACATCGACAGAAATGGTTCGAAAGGTGAAGGCCAGAATTCAACGTAATCTACGATAAAGCGCAGTTCAATTGGCGATAAATCTCAAAGTGTTTGCTTTTAGCAAGGAGCGCATTTAAAAAAAAAATAACTACAATTGAAATTCTACAAAATATAAAAAGTGCAAGATTTAACGCCTGCACCAAAGGCAGTTCGCCTAACAAGAGCGAAAGTGTTAAAACACTTGCACATTGGTGGCGAGCTAGAAAATTTGGCCTTTTTAATTATTTTTTTTACGGTTTAGCATTATGTAAACAAACAAAACGATCATGTATGGTTACAGTGTAAATTAAAAGACAATTTAGACCAGTGAATTGTTCTGCGAAAGCAAGTGCCTGCATCAGTACCACAGGACGCTCACCACTCGTTTTCATTGAACAGAGCGTAATGTTAAATCAGCAAATCTACCGTAAAAAGATTTTAAATGATACGTTGTTACCGAAGGCACGTAAAAAAATCAATAGAAACCATTGGATGTTTCAACAAGAATCGGCACCATCCCATAAAGCCCTGGAAACCCAACGTTTTTTTTAAGAAAAAAATCCCAGCTTCATTTCATTACAACAGTGGCCTCCATATTCCCCGGATTAAAACCCAATGGACTTTTCTAAATGGTCCATTCTAGAGGCTAAAGTATCAGCTAAAAAATATGAGACGGTCGATGCTTTGAAGATTGCTCTTCGCCGAGAGTGGGACAAAATAACATCAGCCGACGTTCGTTCAGCGTGTGAAGCCTTTTGGACAGACTCGATGCTTTTATCCACGCTTAAGATGGCTACATCGAGCAAAAACATATTTATTTTTTAATTGAAATGTTTTACGATATACTGAAGTTTTAAATTTAAAAAATCTAAATTGACAAAATTATAGAATGTTTGATTGATAACACTTGCCCTTGAGTGCCGACCCCTGTATAAGCTTAAAAACAAAAAAAAATAAACTCTGATCTGGAGCATACTAGTATTGAAGTGAAAAGTGGACTATCGAACAGGCAGAACGGGAGTGGATGGAGGCGTTTGAGATATGATGCTAAAGGCCCATGTTGGGGATTCATCGGTTGCAACATCGAAGTATTAAACAGGGTTGGGAATAAAGTTGCGCAACAGCGAGCCAAATGGCCAAAGCCATGGCATAAGACAGCCAGCTACATTGACCAGATTATTTCCGACATGCATTGTAGCGGGTATGCCGAGTTGAAGAGACAAGCAGAGAAAAGAGACGGGTGGAGACTGACCATGCATGAAGCAAACCAATCGCACAGACTGTGACCCGCAAATAATAATATCTGGGCAGATGAAGAATACAGTTATGTTTATGTAATAGGACCAGCATCGTGTACGAGTGTTTATGACTCGTTGGTTGCTCTAAAATAAAAAAATTCAAAAAGAAAATCTAGTGAAAATACGTCTACATGAAAATAAAATTATGGGAACATTCGTTTTTCCGGTTGACATGAAATATTTGTTTTCAAAGGTGGTGGTTTTTCACTGAAATATTTCATTTACCCTTGACTGACTCCCGAAGCGTATGACTGATCATCTTACCTTTCTGTAACAGATTATTGAAATACGCTGCATTTGGTGCAACAATGCCGTCTTTTATGTTCCATTGGGTATTTGATGATAACGATTATTTTCGCAAATAATTTAATTGATTAAAAAATATTTATTCTTAATACTTGTATGTAATAACAATTTCAAAAGTGATGCAGATTGGCATAAAATGAAAAGTTAAGAAAATAACAAGCGAAAACAAATCAATGCATAGTATCATTTACACGTGAACAATATTGTCATGTCGCAGCTCCGTAAACAGCCTCGGCCGCACAGAACAGAACGCTGGAACATTTCTAAAGTTTGGCTGCAGTTCACATGTGTGCGCTGCAAAAATGCATAGTAACTATATTTGTAGGAAAACAAATAAAATAATTGTTATTCACTAAAATCACCGTCCGCTTACAAAATAAAATATCTATTAAGTTCGTCCTGTGCACAGTCCATTCTCTGTAAACGGTGAAACTAGCCGATTACCTCAACTTATTTCTCCATACAAAAAAAAACAATATATTTTAATACATTATATTCAACGTATTATCTTATACAGTTTCGTTTTTTCGTACTAAAACAAACTAAAAAGCTACAAATATTTTTTGAAGATTCTCTATTTGGAAACAAGTATTTCGAACATTATTTCCAAAGGACTATTTTTCTTCGATACGATACCGTTAACATATTACATATATGTATCACATTCGCATAGGTCATGTGGCGTTCGAAGTGACCATTTTTGGCATTCACATAGGTCATATGGCGCTCGAAGTAGCCGTTTTTGGCATTATTAATTTTAACAGGAATCGGCCAGTGCTCAATGTTGACATTTGAATCATGATGGAAATATCTACTGGATATCATTGTGGTATTTTTTTTTAAATTTTTGTACAAGTTTTGTATAGTGTAGAGTAAAGGTACGGTAAACGCGAAGTTAATAACACAAATATTTGTTTGAGTTGGCTTTCACAGAACCACATAAAAAATAGCAATTTATAATTATATTACTTATGTATTTTGTAATTTTGTGTAGGTATAAATTAAGCAACATTTTTTGTAGATTACCTAAAACAAAATCAACACTCTCCACTGTTATTTATAACACTTAGTAAATGAGTCTACTTATATAACGGAGACCGTCTTGTTCTATTTGTACCACTGAAAATATTACACAAACGCGCGTACTTATCTTCTTATAACCAAAGTTCAATAGGCACAAAGTTGTTTTAAATACTCGAATAACTGTACTGTTAATATCATTGACACAGGCATACACGACAAACATTGTCTCATTTAAATTGTAAATTAAACGAAAATGCAGTTATGTTGTTAAGTCCGCCCATCAAAGATATTGCTGTTATATATGGTTTAATGTTATTTTGAATTTTTTGTTTTAATTGCTTATAAACTAATCTATAACGGTTAATTAAACAACCCGCCAATGGTTTAAATAAAAAAAATGCAAATTCAAACAGGCGCCGTAGCGCAGTTGGTTTGACGGCAAACTGTGAAACTGGCGTCGCGAGTTCGATTCCCGCCAGTTGCAAGAAAAAAATCCAAGAAAGATTTTTTCTCAATAGGTCTCTTTTCCACCTGCTAAAAAGCTTAAAAATAGAGGCTCAGCAGGTTATTCCTTTACTACAAAGTTAATGATTAATTTATAGTTAATAAATGAATATGAGGCCGTTCAATAAAACGTCCATTTCTTTTCCTTGGGGATCTGAAATTTATTGTTACAGTAAATTTTTAACCCCTTTCTTTCTAGTGTTTACACAACATTTCAGATTTTATTTTTTTACATTTTCGGTATTGAATTTCGACTATTTCAAGCACAAGTAACAGCTCTTAGGAGTTTCCGCCAGCGCAGCGGGATTAAATTTTCCGAATAATTCTTTTTGAACTTTTACGCCAAACTTCCGCTGATACTTCGGTTTAGGGGGGATTAAAATGTCGACGGAAAATTCTCGTGCTGGAAATGACAAATAACAAATTTCATGTAATAAAGTAGAAAAACATTAAAAAGGCAAAAATCCTTTCTTTATTGCGTGTTATTACAACAGAGATGGAGAATATTTTAGAGGGGGAAGCATGAAAGTCCGGAAGGGCGTTACGAGACGTGTTGAGATCCCATAGTACTGTATGAGGTTAAGATGATAGGCGGTGTCTGGGAATTTCGGTGAATAGATATTTCAGCATTGTTATTCTGTTACTCTCTCGCAAATTTCTTCCCAATGCTATGCGTAAAATCAGCAAAATCGACCTTTCACTGTTTAATTTTCCGCACCCCAAAACTGAACCAATTTGGTTTTATTATAAGAAAAAGTATCAAATCGAAATTATCTGTTTTCAAAATTATTTATCATATTTATCTACCGTACATTTAAAGACGGCAGATAAAGCTGGGTGCTTTTTTGGGTATTTGGATGGTTTTCGCCCCCATAAGAAACAATTTATTAAAAAGCAAAAAAGCTATAAATAAAAACAATTCTCCAAAATATCCGTATCGATTTGAAAATACAATTAATTATTCTTAATCCATTTCATATAATATACATATTTATCGGTATTCGTAGAACGTAACAGTTTACTTTTCAAAACGGTCTTTACAGAGGGTTAAAAATATAAATTTAATTAATAATTTAACACTACCACTGACGTACAATACATAGACACGTTATTCATGCTGAGTATAAAATTGAGTAAACATTGCGTTTTCCTTAACAGTCATGTTTAAATTAAAAAATATCAAATCACGATAAATTGAAAAAGAAAATTCGTCTCCACACACAGCTGTTAGAGTCTTGGGGAACTCTGCTATTTTAACGAATTTTCATCATTTTATTTTTTAGACGTGATTTTATTCAAAACTAATGGTAGAACAAGTGTGTAATCAATTAATATACACGCGTTTCAATGCACCATTAGGTGTACTGATCACGATAATAATGGTGAAGTTTAATAATGATTTCATCATGTAAAGTTAAAAATAAATCTGTTGATTTCTTGGGTTTATTTTAAGTCTTGTTATATCTTTCCGCGTTCATAAAATCACATAATGCTGATTCATCAAAGGATTTTTTCCGTTTGGAAAAATAAACAAAGCCAGCACGTTTTCCTAATGCATATGTAATGAGAAGGCTACACGATGTGTTTATTTTGTTAACAAGGATAAACCGGGTTGGAATGTTTATACGAGGCAAAAGTGATAGTGTAATGTTGTGAATTTTTAATGGATACTGTTTTACTTGAGTAATTAATCTATGTATATCTATATAATTAACACGAATTCTTGGGGTAATGAGTTACAGGTTAGTCGGTCATTTTGTCACTTTAATAAGATTAATTTAAGTTATTCCCATACACTGTATCACATGTATAGTCAATAAATTAATCGATCAAGAAAGCATTCCAAGCTATTTTTACTCCAGAGAAATTTCTTAAAATATTCTTAACTTATGTAAGATATTGATTGAGGTATGGATACAAAGTATGGAATCTCTAATTCACTTAAAAAATCGAGTTACTGAAAAAAATCCAAAGATATGCAACGATAATCCATATTTTTTTTAAAGGGATGCCATTTCACGGTTAATTTAAAGAACTAGAACTTACATAATTGAAAAAACGACGAAATAGAGGTGACTTGATAGAAACTTCAAAGATACTAAATAATTACCATGACTCCGCACAAGATGCATAAATTAAATCCTGATACAAATTTACGCGGTCATAACTGAAAGCTCTTTCGTCCCCAATTCTGTCTCAATCAAAAGAAAAACTCCCTTTTTAGCGGGATGGTTTCAGATTGGCCTAGTTGTTCATTTCATTTTGGTCACCCAGATCAAAAATCCATTGGGTGCTTTTTTGAAGGAAGAAGAACACAGACAAAAAGCAATATACGAGATATAGGCGCACCAGCAAAGGTTGTCTGTCTTTAATAAATAATGATAGTAAGTATCTAATAATCGGCGTACGTTCATCAGAAGTTGAATTTTGTGGCGCTCTATCTTCTCTGCCGGCATGTTTGTTTATTTATTTTTTGTTTTAATGTATATAATACTCGTATATAGAGTTCCTGGTAGAATTACAAGACATGTTTTAAAGCTATATTTATGTTTTTTGTACTATTTCTTGCTAACGATTAAAATAAAATGATAAATAAAATAACCAGGAAAACTTAATGGTTTAGTTACTAGTCCTGAATATGCTTTCTTAGGCGAAAGTCCTCGTTGGTCAAAATTAAATAAAAGTGAAACTAAACCAAGAAGTTTTACTGATAATTTTATTAATCGTTTTATCTACATCATTAGGTTTTATAGCAACAATTCACGAACAGTGTATACTTGTAATGCTGTATAAAATAGACTCCGAGAACTCGGCAATAGTTATTCGCGCGTATCGAATATATTTCGTGTAGGATATTGTTCTTATAGATCAAACCTTTTGAACTTTTTTAAAGATGGTGAATGGTAATCTAATCTTTAGTTTAATTGTTATTTGAAACAGTACTTGGTGATTTTCTTGTTAATATTAATACTATCCATTAAATATTTTATTATTTAATTAGATTTTTACATATATTTTTAACTGTTTTTAACTTTTTTTGAGTGTGTTTTATAATTTTTAGGTTTAATTTTTGTTTTATAATCTTGGGTATTACGTAATATAGTAGACAATTTTTCAACCGGTCTTGACGGGACCGACCCAGGGTCCGATAACGAAAAAGCCGGTTAAAGAGAAGGTAGTGAAAAACACATTCGTAAAGAAGAAAAAAAACACATATTTTTCAAAACACTAAGAAAACAGAACTTCTGTATTAGAAACTCACACATTAAAAATTAACATTTCACAAACTGTTAAAAATATGTACTGGAAAAAGCCACACATCGCTCCAAAAGAGGCATTCCAGAAAAGGCCGGTTAAAGCGGCGCCGGTTAAGAGAGCGTCTACTGTAAATGTTTTATTTTTTACAAATTATTGGACCAAATATGTTTATATTTAAAGTTTTATAAAAGGCGATTTTGTTGTATATTAATGCAATAAAATAGAAAACAAAACAGTTATAAATTTTAATGCAATTGTTTTTTGGATATTTTTTTTCACCGTTATCTAATCACTGCGAATAGCAATAGACATATCCAGCCCGCACTCTAGCAGTCGTACTCCTCCAGGACCTCCAGTTGTACCCCTACTCGTCTAGGCTGCAGTCCCTGAAAAATAAGTTAGTACCTACTTATCTGGTCAGTCTAGAATAATGGCGTCCATTTTCTGACTCTTCTTCCTCACATGCAGGTTAAAGTCAACACAAGCCTCTCCTGGCTATAGGTTTCAATGCTCCGTTGTTTCGTAGTGTTTTAAATGAGATAAAATGAAAAATCAGCTTTTAGAAAAAAACGTTTATCTTTAATGAAATGAATAAAAAAAAGTTTAGTCAGGAATACAAAATATTTAAGAAAGATGTTAAAAATTAAATTCATGATTTTTTTATATGGCACTCATTAAAACATTATATATTTTGATATTTTTTTTATTGAGTTTCTGAACTTTTTCTTTTTGAATTTGTAATTCATAGCTTAAAAACTGTTTTTATTTTTCTTGTTCTTTTTTTTTAAACTCTTTGTTCAAAAAATTACAAAACTTTTTAAAAGCTCCACCAGATCTATATATCCGACAGGACCTATAACAGGGTCGTGAATAGAAGCAAGAAGCTCCATTTGGTAATCATGAAGAGGGAGAAAAAGACAAGGCCACAGAATGTGTTTTGTGTTTTCAGAAAGATTGATTTGGATATCCGCAACAGCACGACACAATATTGAAAACAAATAATTTGTCATTAAATTTACCATGACCTGTGATAAACACTGAGTAGTCCACTAAGCGCGGATAACCCAATTTAAGCGCTGACGGGTTGAAGAAAAAAAAAGGTAACCCTCCCCGAAGGGGAAGATTCTTATCGTAATCGCCAAGCATCAAGAATATCATTTAAAAACATTTTTTATTTTAGTATCCGATTGAGACATTCCTTCAGTTGGGAATAGACGGACGCCACCAATAACACAGGAACGCTTTCTTCAATATTCCAGAGAAATTAAAACAATTCATATATTGCTCTTGAATCGAAAACGCGTGTACTGGGTTCTGGTTCTATTTCATGTGCTGAAATGTATTTTTATTCCACATGAACACGAATTAAAAAAAAAAAAATTGCCGGAAAAAAAACATAAAAAATTATAAATTCATATCCGTAATATATATCTACTCCTTTAGTAAATAAACGCGATAAATTTTCGTCTATCCACATAAACGATATAATTTTTTTCCATAATAAAGTAATTATTTCATTACAATTTATTGGATAACTTTTTTGTGATACAATTCATTAATACGTTTCACATGAATTAATTCTTGATTAAATAATAATGCCAGTTTTCCTGGCCTCTAACTTTTATCCCTTCAGAGTTTGAAAATAATTTGACACGGGTTCGCTAATTCACATTGTACCGTTGTCACAATATTGTGAGATGTCCCATTAGGGCAGACTCGGCGGAGAAAATAACTCCAACCGGTGTTATTTTACTTGATTCTTTGAATTGAAGATGTTACAAATAATATTTTGAAGTGATGAAACTTATTTTGTAATTGTTAATTACGATTTTTTGTTTTTTAGGGTGGTTACGCGTGAATGTTTACTGCCATTTATATGTTTTGGTTATCGGCTGTGCCTTAAGAAGTAGGAACATGAAAAGCCTAGTAGTACCTACCGTATTGCAACAATTCACAAATTCCATATTTAAATATAAAACTGACATCTGTATTTTTCCTTAAAAACAAATGAATATCTTTTCTGTGATCCGCATGATAAACTGAAAGCAAAATAATATTCTTACCGCTATTTCTATGTAAAGTTTTTGCTACAGTGTCAATAGCATTATTATCATCACCGCATACAATCCAATCCTGATACGCAAAGCTGAATTGAGAAAGAACTAAAAATCCGCATCATTCCCGCGAAAATATCTGGTGGAGCGAGGGGAACACTTCAAAACGTCCTTAGTAACGTGTGTGGTGGCTGACCTTGTTGGACCATCTTGGATCAGTTCATGCGCTCTCTAAACTATCGAGGAAATAACTTTCGCGCCTCTCTCTTGCGTCATCGTCGAGAAATTTTAAAGTTAACTCCATTTTTTTAAGTCACTTTTAAGTTTACGAGTTTTTTCTAGTTGCATATTTTTTTGTATTTTCTTTTTTAATGTTATAAATAAAAAAACTTCTCCGAAAAATTCATATTGATTTTGAAAATACAATTAATCATTCTAAATCCATTTTTTATCAAATACATATTTATCGGTATTCGTAGTACGTGATTTCACTATTCAAAACGGTCTTTACAGAGGCTTAAAAATATTAATGTACTTAAAAATTGAATACTACCACTGACGTACAATTGTCGGCCTCGTCGTGTAATGGCCAGCACGTTACACGACGCCTACCATGCAAAAGGTCTCGGGTTTGATTCCCGATTTAATTGATATGAAATATTAATGTAAAAGGGTGTTTTCACACAAGAATACTTCATAGTACCTGAACTGGTACCTGAAGTGTAAGACTGTTCATTTTACCTACATGTAACAAAAAATTTCAAGATACGCTGCGATTGGGGTACCAATGCAGTGCCCTATGCATCATTAGGTAAAAGGGAATGATGATTATGATGATGAGTTAATTTTTCGTTTTGTTTTTCTGGGTAACTTTCATTTTTTGCTTTTTTTTTTCTGGGTACCCAAGTTTTTGATGTTGAAAAAATAAGGCATCGATCGACAAAAAGGTCGACTGAAACAAAGTTTAGTCTTTGAGAGGGGAATATGAAAGTCTAGACAGTAACAGAGCTTATGACCTGTCATCTCGTTTGAGTGATCACTTTACATCATCATCATCATTTTCCTATCGAAAACCAGTGGTGCAAAGAGCACTGCGTCTCGGTACTCTAATTGCGGCATATCTGGATTATTTATGTTTTATGGAAGATAAGTTGATCTGTCTTACGCTTCGGGTGGTAGTTCAAGAATAGTATTGCAGTCACCATGAATTAATTCCGGGACCTTAAATATGGTAAGCAAACACGCCAACCCCTAGACAGCTAGATAGATATAACCCCATTTGATTTCTTTCATCGGGATGAGAGTTACCATCGTGTCAAAAACATCAAAATTTTGATTCTTTTTAACCCACAGAACTGTATTTTTCATTCTCTCAGACATATTTCAAACATTTATCGCTTTACACGTTGTGTAAAATTGAGCATCGTGTCCATATTTGGACATCCATACTTCATAACTTATAAGAATTCCCCAAGAATGAAATATATGTAGCAATATAGGATTAAAAGATAGATAGATTAGATTATATTTATTGATTTTAAATAATTACTTTTTAATCACTTTATTTATTAATTATAAAAATGTACTAAGTGTTATACTTGTTTTACTGTTTATACTATAATACATCGCCTCTGTTACTTCAATACCCTTTATTTATTTTTAATTTGCTGCATACCTATGCTATAATTTCTTATTTTATTTTATTTTATTATTTCCTTATTTTCTGCTGATTTTATTTCATGTATCTTTATTTTTTATACTGTTTTTAGGTGTTTTGTTTTATAACAATTGTTTTGCACTATTATTTTTTACTTTGTCAACGGCGTAAGCCGTCGAAATAAATAAATATAAAGAAGAGTTTTGCATATGCGTATATGAATTATATAAGATTTTATAGGAAAGGAGGTTTGATTTTAACTTTTTTGACTTTCCTCGACCAATTTCAAAAAATGAAACAAAAAATCAACACCAAAAAAAATATTTTTTTACACAGTTTTTATTTTTTAACAATCCAGATCATTTTATAAAAAAATGATTTTTCCGTTTAAGAAAAGCACTATTTCAAAAATTAATTAACGTTAGTAAAACAATCATATTACGAGTTTTGATTGGGTTTAAAGTTTTTACTCATGAATGAAGCTTCCGTGTAAATTTGAAACCACTCAGCATATTGGCGGTGTCACAGTAAAGTGCAACTCAAAATGACCTCATACATAATAATATAACCATTTTGTATAACTTCCAATGAAAGCATTACGCTTTCCAGCATAAATGGAGTTGGTCAATTTGTTTAAAACCAAACCAAAGGCGAGCTGTGACTTTTGAAATGGATATTTTACATATGAATTATAATACGTAGCTTTTAGTACCCAGTATTTTTATTTCAGAAATAAATCAATATGATTTTTTTATATGTTTTTTTAATTGATGCATTTAGCGTGCTTGTACCAGGTTTTCCTGTAATTTTAATTATTTAATACCAAAAACACGTATCACTTTCGCTTAGAGAAATTTCTCTTTTGTGGCCCCAAGAGTGTTCAATGTCCTTGATGAACATATTAAGTTCTCCAGAACGGAAGCCATTTTCAGGAGAAGTGTACAGGTTTGAATTTTGTCTTGACATTCCATAGATTTCATATATAGTACTATTTAGCGTGTTGTTCAGATGTTTATTTAAATTTAGGATAGTGTAATAATTTGTATTTGTAGTATTCTTCAATAATGTGCATGCTTCCAGTTTCTATTATGTTGTATCCCAACTCAATACAGTAGCCTTAGCCTCCTAGAGTTATGGATATTTTTAATATTTATCATTTATAAAATAATTAAAATAAGTATTTAAACCTTGTTGAATAACATCAATGATAAATTTAGAAAATTTGTTATTCTAAAAAAAATAATTGGAATTACATAACTGTAATATTAGTAACATTGTATTTCAAAATTTATCACCTACTTTTATTTCTAATGTATAAAAAAACAACACATTGCCTTACCCCCTCTAGCCAACCCTATATGTACCTGTAGTATTATACTGTACAAGTAAGTATGTATGTAAGTATTATACTGTACAATTATTTTGATTATGGTTATATTTACACCTGCTGATGAGTAATTCTCAATACTTGAAATTTGTTATGCTCTTACAAACATAAAACTTGTGTGTGTGTGTGTGTAGCGTAAAAAAGCCAAAGGTTTAATTCATTATACATTTCACTCATTTCAAGCTTCAGAGATCAATTCGTGCATGAACATTTGTTCGGTGTTATTGAGGGAGCTGTTCTAGTATGTAAGATTAGGTTTTATATTGCGTGTGGTTAATAAAGTTAGTTGTAAGGTTGGTTGATAGGTCGATAGATAGATTAGTTTATAGGTCTTGACTAGGATGGTGCCAGATTTTGAATAGGTTAATGCTAGGTTTTCGTCTTGAATACAGCGATGCTAGGAATATAGCAAATTTATGAACAATGATTTTTTTTTCTTTCGGGGTTAGGAGGTTCGAATTATTCGGCCAAAAGGGGAGGTAACGGTTCAGGTTCTTTCGATCGGAGTTGTTTTTTCCGGTTTACTAACAAGCTAAAAAACTAACATACACTATAGCCGTCAAAATTGGGAAAAATTAGATTGAAGGAGGCAGATAAATTGATTATATATACTTAAGTTGCTCTGATGGCGATAGAAGCATAGAAAGCAGTATACATATTTTTTTTTTTAAAACGCGAATGTTTCGTAAACAGCTAAAAAAAATTTTTACTATGTGCGGATCTGAAAAAAGGTCACAAGACCTTTTTAACAGATCCGGGTATGTAGGTGGGGGCTTTCAATGTTAATTGTTTAAAATAAACAAAAAAGCATACATTATAATCCGTATCCAATGCAAGGCTATTACGGTATTCGATATTCTTTTATCTATTTTTTACTCTAGATGTAATAACCAGAAAGAATAGAGAGAGACCAAAGAAAGTACAAGCTGTAATGGACAGAATTCAAATCAGTTCATCAAATGGCTCCTCAATATCTATCAGACCTGTTTTTGTTTTTTAATTATTTGAAATTTATTTTTAACCCTTACGGATTATAACATTCATTTTAATATATATATATGTATAATTTTGTACTTGGACTTTGTTGTTGATAATTATATTTTTTACGCCTTTTGAAAAGTTTGTCTGAGTCTTTTGTTTAGTTTTGTCTGGAAGTTTATTGTATGATTTCAGTCCCTGATTTGTTAGTCTCGATTGTTTTTGTTTCGTTTTGGAATTTTGTGTGTGATATTGTTCTAATATTCTTGTATTATGTCCATGTTTATTACTTTTTTTTCAAGTATTAGTTCTTTGTCTACAATGACAACAGTGGCTAACTTATGAAATAACTTTAAAAATTCTAGTTGAGAAAGTTCATTTTTATTTCACTGTTTAGTTTTTTTTTTAAGTTGATGTTAGATAAGTAAGGTTATATACTGGCTTCAATATTTTATTTTGCTGTCGTTGAAGTCTGTTTATATCGTTTTGGTTTCCTGTTGTCCATAGTTGTTGCATATAACATATTTTAGATTTGACATAGGCTTCATACACAAGTTTTTTTTTTCAGTTTTTGGAAAAAAGTTTTTGATTTTTGAAAAAAGATTCGATAATGTTGCTATTTTGCTAATCAAATAATTGATGTGAGCTGTTCGTGTCAATTGTCTGTCTATTTTTAGTCCTAAATATTTAACAAGTTAAATTTCTATTATGAGTGGTTCTTCGTTTATATAGGCGTCTTTTTTAAGTCATTTTTTTCTAGATTCAAAATGTATAATATTACATTTTTTTTCATTAACTATAAGTTAGTTTGTATTGGTCCATTTAGCCAACATAGTTAAGTCATTGTTTATGTCTGTGTTAGTAAGTGCGTCAGTTTGATTTTTGTTAAATAGTCCTATGTTGTCGGCATACATTATTATTTATCCTTTAAAATTGTACAGCGAGAAGTCATTAATATATAAAATATAGAATAGTGGACCCAGAATAAATCCTTGTGGTACTCCAAAATTTACTGTTTGTATTTCGCTTTTTATTATTTTACGTATGTATACTGCTTCCGATTTGCTAAAATTGATTTTAGTTATTTTTATTTTTTAAATTTTACTCAAATATCATTTATTTTTTTCATCGTAGTCTCAACATGTACCGTATCGAATTTTTAAAAATCTAAAATAACTCCTGTGATTGGAATCCCAGTATCCATGCTTGTTTGTGCGTAATTTATTACATTTATTAGGGTGGTTCCGGTTTCTTTTTTTCCTGAAAGCCGTGTTGATTGAGAGATAATATATTAAGATTTTTTATAAGATCCATTAATCTCTTATGAATGAATTTTTCTAATATTTTGTTGAAAACTGTTAAATTTCCAATTGGCCTGTAATTACTTTGATCTGTTATATCACCTCCTTTATAAATTAGAGTTATTCTTACTATTTTTAAACTCCTTAACTTTGTTTTATCAGATCTTTGAGAAAATGCATGACAAAGACAATCTACCCAGGCGGAGAAAAACTTTTAGCACTCTGGCGCAACCCAAACACTTAGTTCGGCGATCGTGCTTTTGCCCATCGCATGGAACCAATTGCCTTCACACCTGCGTACATTCAGTCTCTGTCAGCTTAATCCATACTTCAATTACATTTTTTCCGTTTCTTGCTCCCTCATTTTTCATCAATAGTTAGTTTCATATATGTAAGTCTAATATTAAATACTTGAGTCCAAAATCGTAAAGTACTCTTGTAAGATTATTTCTAAATGCCACTGTATATGTAAGCGTATGAGTACTTTTATTACCGTCAAGCTATCCGGTATTTATATTTTAATAATATCCTCGAGGAAAAGTCATTGTTTTTTAAATATGTAAACATAAATTCTATTGAAAACACGATTTCCATTTTTCTTGTACGAGTATATCTGTAGCTGTTCTTTGGCCATCTTTTCCATACTTAAATTCACAAAGCAAGTTATTTTTAATGATTTTTTTATTATTTAGGGACTTGCTATTACCTCTTCCCGTGTTGGCAATGAGTGCGATACCCTACTAATGCTTCTCTATGGACATCATACAATTTGCATATATCTTGAAATGGGTATACCTACACTATGTACCTACCTATCTATATATATATAGGTACAAAAAAACTAATTCAAAAAAATGTTCATAGTACAATGTAATTGAAATATTGTAATTGAATAATTGTATTTGAAATAATGTAATTTATTAATAAAAATGTTTTATCGGACGAATAATTAACAAGGTATCAAAATTACATCGGTCTATATTATTTCATCATCATGATGATGATGATGATTAATAAAAATGTTTTATCGGATGAATAAAACAAGGTATCAAAATTACATCGGCCAATATTATTTCGTCAGTGTAAAATTAGAGCATACTCACAGTTATATTACATTAAACAAAAATTATTTCTCATTATAATAGAGGCCATATAATATATAATAGTGAAATAATTATTTGCTATAGAATTCGTTCCCAACGAAAGCTGATGATAAATCTCTTATGGCCATTAGTAAATTAATTTCAATGGGATTAACAAAATTAAGTTTTCACTTAACTAGATTTTTTTATTGTTTTTAAAGGTTTTACCTTCAATTTCAATACTTTTACTATTTACAACTAATCAAATATTAAAAATGGTCAATCAATTTAAAGAACTACGTGTTTCCAAAATCAATCGCCATTAGTTAAGCTAATAATACTTGTATAATATTTATATTTGAAGTATTTATTTTGTGGTAAAACATTTCAACAAATGCCAGGAAACATAAGTAGATAATCACGTAATTTTTCTGTCAAAGAGGCGGAGGACGGGTACGTCTCAAAAGTGGTCGATATTATTACTAGTCAATAAGTTAGTAAGAGGTTATAGTCGGCCTTGTGGTGTAGTGGTCAGCGCGTTTGCTTACCATGCAAGAGGTCTCAGGTTCGATTCCCGACATGGTTGATATGAAATATTTATTTTAGAGTCTGTTTTTACACTTACACACAAAAAAATTTCATAGTCCCTGGACTGGTACCTGAAGCGTGAGACTAATCAACTTACCTTTATGTAACAAAAATGATCAAGATACGCTGCGATTGGTGTACCAATGCAGTGCCTTATGCCCCATTAGGTGCGGAAAGGGAATGATGAATGATGATGATGAGGTTATATTGCATATAAGATAAATTACATACGTATTATTTAATTGACGTAAGTAATTTAAATATTGATTTTATCATAGTTATGACTTATGACAATATTCAATCATTACTGGTGACAGATTTAGGGTTCAGTACTCTGTAAGCCTGTTTAATATGTACATAATTTAAATACCTGCATAATTATTTTAAGTACAAATTCATTCGTGGATTCGAATTATTCCAAATTTATCAAAGCCCTAAGTATTGCTTGAACCGTCAATAATAAATGACATCTATTAAACCTTTCGAACTTTGTCACTTTACCACGTTTCAATTGATTTGTTATATCAGTTCAAACGTACTCGTATGTAAAAAGTAATTTTATAAAAATCCAAGGATTTATATCAACTACAGTAGATTTGTATTTAAAAAATCTGGTTAATCAGTTTTACTTTGAACTGCTTGGTTAATCACCTTAAATTATTGTTTATCTTATTTTAATCTATTTTCGATTTCATACTTTGTATGTACGTCATTTTCGTATTTAGTAACTATGTCATAATTGCATTAATGTAATCCATCAATTAAAAATAGACTCATTTCATGGATGGAAAAACCAAAGTAGAATTGTTTTTATTACAAATCGTGTGATTACTTAAAAACAAATAATAAGCCCTGTAGATGCTTGGACTTACAATACGCTATTTAAAAATACTCTTGATCTCTGTTGAAAGAATATTCATTAATTTTTAACAAAACCTAGCCAATAATGTCTTCTTGTTTACTTAAAATATTGTAGACGTAAATTAACATCTTTGTTTTCTTAAAGATTAGCAGATACCAGGTGAATAAATAAGAGGAACGTAGAACGAATCCCCGGAAATATTTTATAATAATCGGATATCAAAATACAAGAATGATCAAGATTATCCGAATGTTTATAAAAGGGTACATTTTGAGAAATTTGTTAAAGATAGACAAATTTCGGTCAATTTCACACCAATCGGTCCGTGGTTGCACAAATCCACGTGGCACGGTAAAAAAAGTAGATTGATTTAGATTTGACTTTTCTTCCTCTAAAAGAAAACCGAGTGAAGATTAGTCGAGCTCATTGTGCACTGGTCAGTGCGTTTGCCAAACAAATAATAACCGTAAAAAAATGTACGCTAAAAATAAATTGTACTTTTGCGATAGTTTTAAATGAGCTTTCAAAAACAAATTTCATGAGCAAAAGTGCTGTTCGTGCGCTTTAGGAAAATTTGTGTTAAACTCTCATCGATCGAGCTGAAAATAGTTTACCCTACCTAGAAATTTTCCTGAGGACATTCAATGACAATTTTAAATCCCCTGTCTGGTTCAAAGCATTTTAAGGACAAACTAGCAAATAGATAAAACGTCTTACTTTAACTTTAAAGATTAAAATAAAGATTAACCGTAATTTCGCCATAGAAACGTTGGCTTATTAACTAAAAGCGTTAATCTAACGGCGCGCCATGGCGAGAATAGGGTAGAAATAAATTTCTCCTCTGTAACCGAAGCTAGTTCGTATTCATAGTATTAGGTTTTGAATATTTTACTATATTTTTTATGTTACATCATTTATTTATTTTTTAAATAATATATATATTTTTTTTTAACATAAACGGCAAATCTGCCTTTAACAAAAATGTATAATACGAACATATTTAAGTGAATATTAAAAAAAAAAAAAAAAACATAAATACCCTTTTACCAAAGATTTATAAAAAAAATATACAAGATTTATAAAAAAAAATGACCTTAAAATTTTACAACATATTTAGTAGAAAGTTTATACAATTTAAGAATAATGTTAAAATCAAATTTAATAGTAAAATATTTCAAGGTAATATAACAAGAAAATCTAAAGTACTGTATTGCATTAAATAGGGGATAAGACGGCAGAAGATTATCTAACACTGATCCTTTTCTTATTTTATAGTTTTATATATATTTATTAATTAATACTTAAATTTCATGTTTTATATAATGGCACAAAAACACTCTGGCAAATTATGCTTGTACTAGGAGTAGGCTCAGTATATGAAGCGTAGGCAAGCCAGAAATATTAGTATGCCTAATGTTGCAATCGGTTCATATATGGGCAAATGCCTGTTATCAAATATGGTTATCGAATATGTAGATACGATATTTTAAAAAAATATCCTAACTGTTGCAATGAATACAGAGTTGTATTAGAGAAGAGTAAATGATTACACTTTAGAATATTCGAGGGTAGTCCGTAAAATAAGTTTCCTTATTTTTCCAGGCCGTGAAGGTAGCTCAGAACCTCTACGTTCAGCTCCTATATGTTTGTGAGGAGTTCTTGCACTCCACAGTCAATGGGGATGAGACGTGAGCCCACTACCTCACACTGGAAACAAAGGAACAATCCAAACAGTGGAAACATCCACAATCGCCAACGCCGCGTAAGTTTAAACAAACGCTGTCTGCCAACAAAGTCATAGCAACGGTATTCTGGGACAAGAAAGGCCTATCGTTGTGCGAATTTATGCCTACCGGCACAACAATAACTGCTGATTACTACTGCAAAACTCTAGAAAACCTTAAAAAGGCCATGCAAAACAAGAGAAGGGGCATACTGACGAATGGAGTCCATATTCATCAGGACAACGCTTGTCCGCATACAGCCCGCATCACTACCTCGCTCATTGAGAAATTTGGATGGGAGCTCATCCTGCGCCCACCGTGTAGTCTGGACTTGGCCCCGAGCCTGACTACCATCTCTTCCCTGATTTGAAAAAACACCTCGGTGGAACGCATTTTGCAAACGAAGACGAGCTGAAAGTAGAGGTTCTGAGCTACCTTCACGGCCTGGCGGGAGACTTCTATGACTCGAGAATCAAAAAGATGGTGACCCGAATGAAAAAGTACATCGAAGTCAACGAAAACTATGTATAAAAATATCTGCACTCACGCAATAAGTGTTACGTAGATTGTGTATACTTGGTATATTTGAATATTTGTGATAATTGGATGACGTAGTAGGGATATGACATGTATACATATTACATATGTTTACATATATATATTTATTTATTAAATGGAAAGAACAAATAGATTCAATGTGCAAAAGACTAAGAAAATTATTCCACATATTTTTAAAGCTTAGAGGTATTTTATAGACGGATCAATTAAAGACAGTTTATTATGCTCTAGTACAGTCAATCATTCAATATGCAATAGTTGGATGGGGGGGGGGCTTATAACACTCATCTTAGACCCTTAAAAATTCTACAAAAAAAAATCATTAAAATAATACATCAACTACCGAACTGTACAAAGAATTTAATGTTTTAAGAGTGGAGGATATCTACA